>NC_053192.1:13363930-13669741 GCF_905163445.1 Pararge aegeria
ACTCGATACCAATCCCAACCAATGACAACACAACACAATGACAATGTGCTTACATTTAATCATAAGATTTTATCATACTAAATCTGTCCGAGGCTTCACCCATTAGGCATTATGAGCTATCATAGTGATGTTATTAATAAAACTCAATATCGCCTTATTAATTATCCTTACTGATATTATGAATGCGAATCTGTGTTTCACGCCCTAACGAGGGCACTTCTCTCCTTTTTTGGCATAGAGTTATTTTAAAAGACGGGACGTACCAAGAGCTACTTTTTATCCCAGGAGTACAAACAGTTTCCGCGGGATTTGTAAAAAACCGTAATAAACAGGGACGAAGAAGGCGGGTAAAAGCTAGTAATGTTATAAATGCGAATCGATCTTTAACAAAGAAAACATGCATTTCTCCAGGCTAGAACCTTATAGCCTACTAACTCTTAGTGCAAAACGTTATCTACCTAAATACGTCGCTTATGCCGCTGCGAAAGTCAAACCAACAAACGCATAATCGCATTAAACACAATTTTTTATATTAGAAATATTCATTGTAAGTACATCAAAATATAATTATGAGGCATTGTTTTGCCGAAATAAATTTTCACGTGAGCTATTAAGCTCTCGACATGATTGAAATATTCACGTTAACTAAATAACTGGGCAGTATATTGCGGAAATAAGCAGAATAAACTGGATTTTACAAAATAAAGCTCGCTTCGTCAGAAATCATTTATCGTAATTTTTTTATATACTGTTGTTGATTTTTTGAATTAATGAGATGAAGTTGAGCACGGACAGCGCAAATCAATCGTTTTTTTTCAAATCATTTTAAGCAATCTGTGGGTAGAAGTCAGTAACCAGATGATGGATGGAATCCGACTAAAACTAGTATTAATCGAGACTTTTTTAGAAAAGAACATTTAGAGAAGATGGACACTTGCGTACTACTAAACGTAATATAAAGCAAAAGCTAAATGCAGTTCATTCAAATACAAAATCTCACGTGGACTCTGTATAGACGGCAATTTTCTGGCATTCTGCAACCTCGGAAACAATTTTACCTGGAATTGGATTTGCTGAGTTTTCAAAAGCTGTCTAGCTGTCTTTTGAGGGAATCTGAATGAAATCGTGGAAGTTTCAAAATCTTATTCACTGAAATTAAAAACAAAATAATAAGAATAGCATTAGGTTGAAACCGATAAATACCAAATTAGTAGAAATTTGAACCATTAACATACAGAGTTAAATTTAGATACAATATTTTTTGCTAATTCGTTTCGATATTATAACATTTTAACATTATTTTCCGACTGGGCGCGAATTCCGAGTTAATGATCTTTATAGATTAGACCACGCACTGGAGTAATGCTACATTACGTCTTAAATCTGACTTGGTCTAAGTATGGTGTTATGAAAAAAAATGTTTTTTGGCGGCCGATTGGCGCAGTGGGCATCGAGCGGACTCTCTGAGCCCAAGCCGTGGGTTCGATTCCCATAACTGAAAAATGTTTGTGTGATGAACATTAATGTTTTTAGAGTCTGGGTGTTTATATTTATATGATAAGTAATAATGTGTATTATTTATTAAAATATTCAGCAGTAAATATTCTTAGTACTCATAACACAAGCTATGCTTACTTAAGACTATTTGGCGATGTGTTAATTGTTGTAGTCCATTCTATTTATTTCCATTCTATTTAGGCCCTAAGCATAATCACATAATAATAAGCGTTTTTCTAGAACTTTGCTGTTGACCCAAGAAACATAAGAAACCCACATCAAGAACTTACTCTGTACCCACAGGCATAAAATACCAAATTGTTACTACAAACATACGATATGAACCTATATCAAGAACTTACTCTGTATAGACATAAAATGCTAAACGGTTACTAAAACAAACTAAAACCAGAACTTCGCTGTCTACACATGAAATACCAAACTGTTAATCTAAAACATACGACACCAACCTGTATAGACAGAAAATGCCGAAGTGTTACTAAAAATCATGCGATCCTTTTCAAAAACTTACTCTGCATAGACATAAAATACCAAACTGTCCCGACACGACGACTATACAGTGCTCAATTCGCTGGGATTCAATTTAAACTTGTACACTCTGCAAACTAAGGCATTGTTGCTAACACCCATTGTGCAGGAAATCGCATCACCCATTAATTACTAACGTTTTCAACTGCAAATCGGTGTAATTCATCCATTTATTCGAATAGAGACTAATGTTCTTTTTGTGAATAAAGATCTGGCCAAGTGCGAACTAGACCCGCACACCATATCTTGGAAGGAAACGTATACTTAAATAATTATTTCATTTAATAATTGTTCGACAGCTACGGAAACTCTGTACCGGGATAATGAGGCTCAGTTCGCTTTAAATACGAATTTATATCGCACGTTAAAAGTCTAATTTTTCGTTACTACTTTGTTTGTTTTATTTAGTTTATCGCAATGGGTTTCTTTTTAATTTCAAAAGATACTACTCTAAAAAGTGAAAACATACGTTTACAATCTTATTATTTATAAGACAAACTAGAAAAATGGACGAATTCATTAATACTAATTCTGTCGATCTGATTGACTTCAGACGTCGACTAATTGGCATACGCTATTAGTGTGTACGCTTCGATAGAACTTGAAGAATTGGTATTCTTTGTGCATGTTAGTACGTATTGAATGTCGTACAAAAACGCATGAAAGTAAGAGCGGGCTAGTTGTTAAAAGCCCATCAATCCACACTGGAACAGCGTGGTGGTTCGTTATTCCAAATCCGTCTTCTAGGAAAGAGAGCCCTGGCCCAGTATTGAGTCCAGAATAGGCTAAGAATCGTTATGGTGATGATGTTAACGTTTTACCTACATTCTACGTAAATAATACTTTCTACAATAATGATTTATAAAGTTCGACTCGCAGCGATTCAATTTAAACTTATACGGCTCCGTAAACTAAGCTATTGTTATTATCGTTCATTGCAAAGACACGGAGTTAGGCGTTGCGCACACGTAGACACTTCTTGCCAACGATATGAGACGCCATTATAAAAACCGTAGTTGCAGATTCTAGAATAGTAACTAGTGATGGTAACCAATGTCTACCAATGGACATAACGACACATACAACTAAGCGAACGATGGTCAAGCAGCTTTTTTCATCGTCATTGTTGCTTATAGTTTGTAATCTTCTTTACCAATTTCATACTTCTTTCTGTGCTTGTGTATACTGTTTACCTATTACCGTACGAACATTAAACAGATTTATCTCTGGACTAATTGTTTTCATGGATCCCGTAGAACGTATTTATATATCATTTTATTGCCTAGACAATCTCATTCAGATAAACCTTGCCACAGTATGTTATTGAAATGTACAGTATAGGAGAATGCGATAAATTAAACAAGTTTCGTATTAAATCGGTGGTGCTCGATAGCGTGGTTTGCACCAGGCGTCACTAGGATCAAATGGCACTTTTACGTATACGAGTACGCGATTCTTTAACTGTAATATTTTAATTTATTGCAATAAAATCTGACCTTTATACGGGGCTGAAACCGCAAAATATATATCATAACTGCTGTCGGGGGCGAACTATATCTCGAGTTAGTAAACAATACTGCTGATTATGTCGTACACAAGTCTTTGAACTAAAGTAAATGGACAGCATTTGTTTTGTAGACCAACTTGGCGCAGTTGTAAGCGCTGTTGTCTTACAAGCGAGATGTCTCACGTTCAATCCCTTCTGACAAAGAATTGTCGCTAAGCGGCTGATCTTTCTAGAGCGATGTCACTATATAAACCGATTAGGGGTTGAAGCTTTGTTTAACTGCCATAACCCTAACAGGTTAGTCCATGACCTTTTATAGCATCAGGTGAGATTGCAGTTGACTGCAATCTCACCTGATGATATAAAAGGTCCTTAAGGTCTAACTTAAAAAAGGGACCTTAAGGTCTAACTTAAAAAAGTCTTAAAAGTAGTGTATAAATCCGCATGTCAGTTTATTTTAGAGATTCGTGTACCAGAATTGGCACCAGTGTCTCCGTTTGTGCAGATCTTAAGGGCAAAAGCTAGATAGGGTACGGGTCGCCAAAAATGAGCGACCGCCAGATAATAATAAAATTGTCCTTTGATGAAATAACAAAATGTATTAAGTACTTGTACATAAATTTTATAGAACCGAACTAGGTATACATTTAACGAAAAAATATACTTCGATGAAATAACCAAATATATTGAGTATGTAAAAAATCAAAGACTTATGATTCCGACGGTTTATCATAACGCTTACCAAATTCCATGGACTCTGAACATTTTCTGTTGCTTTTCCATAGTTAAATATTTTTCTCCATGGATTTTTACGAATCAATTAAATTTCTGCTATTTCTTTCTGCAATTAAAGATTTTTGAAGCTTACGCCCACGATATTTTAATATCAATTAGTCCATTACTTTTAATACTTATGTTAGTGGTAAGAACTGGTAGTAACACTAAAACTTTGCTCTGTCAACATCTGTACATCATAAAAAAATACAGGTTAAAAATTGTAAAAAAGTCAACACGATGCATACAATTTACTAACCTTATCGCTACATAGCGATCTCTTTCAGGCAACTTATTAATATTTTTCTTACAAATATTTGACAAATACCTTTGGGAAAACAGGAGACGCTCGATCTCAAGTGCTGAAAATGCGAATGACGTCATTAGAAATTCCGCATTCATCACGTGACTTTTGCGATGAGGGTTTTCTGGAAATGTGCAAGTGGAGGTACATATATTTGATGTTGCAAAAATAAAACGCGATTGTCCATTTAAAAAGAATTGTAAGACCTACTTTGTTAACAACGATTTCCCATTAATGTGGTCGTGCGGTTGGAGGTCGAGAGACTCGACGGCAGCGCTTATGGGAGTGTTGCCAGTTTTTTGTACAAATTTAATCGATGTTAATACTTATAAAAGAGAAAGATTATTTTGTTTGTTGTACCGAATAGGCTCTGCTATTCGACCAATTCGAACCATCTCTTTCATCATCATCGTCATATCAACCCGACACCGGCCCATTACAGGGCACGAGTCTCCTCCCACATGAGAAGGAGTTAAGGCCATAGTCCACCACGCTGGCCCAGTGCGGATTGGTGGACTTCATACACCTTTGAGAGCATTATGGAGAACTCTCAGGTATGCAAGTTTCCTTACGATGTTTTCCTTCACCGTTGAAATAAGTTGTTTTAATCTAATACCTTAGGAAAGTTAGAGGTGCGTGCTGGGATTCGAACTCGCCCCCCCTGAAAGTGAAGTTGAAGTCCTACCCACTGGGCTATCACGGCTTCAACTATCTCTTTACTAATAAAAAAAATAACAGAAAAAAAAAATGGCAGATTGTCAAAGTGGCATAATAAGTTTCATTATTAGTCATACATAAAAATTATGTACTCCATAATGACAGTATTTACCTATCAAAAATTTTGCAAAGAAGCATATTTAACTATTATAGTTATACCATAATATCAGCTTTAAGAGGTGTCAAATTTAACATAACTTTACGAGCTTTGTACGGGTGAAACCGCGGGCAACATCTAGTATTAAATAGACCTAGTGGCGCTGTATATGTAACTTACGTTTTCTGTAATAATTATTAACGAACCCACAACATTTGAGTCAGAAACAATAAAGATGATAGTATCTAATCATTTATTTCATAATTGCAATATTATTGGAGTTTATGTATATTTATGTATTAACATTCCTTTAAGTTAACTTATTTATTGTTAGTGTTACAGGTACTGGGAAAAAGCGGGAAATCTCGTAACAAAGAAATAATCAGCGCAAAATCCCGCAGGAATTGTGGAGTGTACGGATTATAAATTCATTCCTACAGATGAGAGAGAGAATTAATCAATTCTTTGCGGAAAACAATTTGCTGTAGGTATCACAATATTATAAAGATAAAAGTTAAAAGTGCGTTGGCCTTGGTTAGAGTTGCCAGTGTTAGTCCAGTGGTTAGAGTTGGCTACGGCTTAAGAGGAGCTGGGTTCAAGTCTCGGTTCGGCTCAAAGTGGTTAGGTATTAGCGAGTTTGAATGCGAGGAAACGAGGTCCTGAGCTCAGTTGGTATTTTTTACCGGCACAGTACCACTTTGGAAATAATAATTTCTGAATTTTCTCTAGCCTTGTCTTGGGAGGCTTCGGCTAGTTATTATCTCCCTACTATTACCACCACTAATACTGACATAGATGTGCCGCTAAGCAATTTAGCGTTCCGGTACGATATCGCATAGAAACCAGGACAAGCTCGAGTCCGATCAAGCATGGAGTATTATAGTCACATGTGGGGTGTATCTGCCAAGTACCAGCTTGAAGCTTTAGATTCGATGGATCTTCGCATCTTCACGCCAGGAGAATTAAAGGTGACAAATCGATAACACAGGCGAAACTACATAGTCTCCAGCACCGACGCAATGTTGCCTGTTTATTTTTTTACCGGATTTACTTCTGTGAGTGTGCTCAGGAACTTCACAATGTGGTTCCTCCTTCCCCGTTCTACCTCAGAACAGCGAGACACCGTGAGCGGTGGCATCCTTATGTGGTTGATATTCCATAAACACGCACGAAACGATTTTTATCCACGTTTCTGATACGCACCGCTAAGATGTGGAACGCCCTCCTGGCAACTGTGTTTCCTGCCACGTATAATTTGGGTTCTCCGCCAGAACCTAGATTCTGGAAGCCTATTCACTCTAGCCTTCAAGGCTAGAGTGAATAGGCTTCAAGTAAGTGAGAGCTGAGCAGTGCAGTCAAGGACTATCTTAGCCAAGAGCTAACTTAGAGTGGGGTCAAGGGCTAAATCGTACTGGAACGTCGAATCACTAGACGGGACGTATTTATCGGTAGGGTGGCAACTAGCCACCATTAGACAAAATCAACAACAGACATTGGCCAATGTGGTGATTACCATAATGAAAACGATATTCTTCAATTGGTATCAGGTTCCATTACCCAATATAAATTTGCAAAGTTTTTGAACATTACCGCGCTTCCGAATGTAAATTACATGGATCTTTCGAAAAACTAGATAAGACAAGTTGAGCTTCATGCATCTTTGTGAGTTATTGGAATCAATGAATATAGCATTAAAAAATATAAATGTTTAAGAATTTAAGTGTTAATAGAACCTTAATAAAATAAAAGTTCAAAAACTTCAACCGGGAGTTATTTAATTTTTATAGGAATCTTAAATTAAGCTTTAGGAATAAACCAAATAAAACCTAATAACAATTATATTAAAGACTTAATAATATAGATCTTATATGTATGCCTAACAAAAAGGCGTAATGGGTGCCCATTATCATGGCACTTTTGAAACCTCAAGTATGTCTGTTTGTAATGACTCTACCACCGGTTCGGAAGGCAGATTGCACCGAGAAGAAGCCAGCAAGAAACTCAGCAATTGCTCTTTTACAACATGGTTTTACAATTTAACAATCTTTGTTCTATCTTGTGTGAGTTGAAAGTGGAGCCGCTTCTTTGCAGGCAACCCTGTCATTAAGATATGTATCAATAGTAACCTCGTTTTCATTATACAGTGGTTCAACACTGCCAGCAATTGTGATCGCGTAACACCACAAACGTCGTTTGAGCTTAATGGTTTAATGGAATATGTGTTTATTGATTAAGTACACCTATTTTTGATCATTGTTATTAAATCAGGGTTTATAACTGTTTTTACACAGACAGAGCTCATCTGGAGAAGTACAACATGAACAGCCATATTTATTTCGCAAGCATTGCTCCAGTCTGAAAAGCGTGGTGTTTGGTGTAATTACAGGCACATTGTGGCTTAACACCTAGGTTTCTGGTTGATGGACATATGACGACACATGCACACATTGTAGGACGTGTTCTTTGTTGGCTGATTGGCGCAGTGGGCAGCGACCCTGCTTTCTGAGTCCAAGGCCGTGAGTTCGATTCCCACAACTGGAAAATGCTTGTGTGATGAGCAATAAGTGTTTTTCAGTGTCTGCGTGTTTATATGTATTTTCTAAGTATTTATGTATACTATTCATAAAAATATTCATCAGTTATCTTAGTACCCATAACACAAGCTACGCTTACTTTGGAACTAGATGGCGGTGTGTGTATTGTCGTATTATATTTATATTTATTTATATTTGCATGCCCTGCGATGTTTTGCTCTGTTTATAGGCGATGGTACTTCACCATATGCACCATCTATTTCATACGTATAAAAAAAGTTTCACAGAAATAAAATATCTAGATAAAATAAACATCTTTGTTTTAAAACTAAAGTATCGAATGATCTTGAATACCTTCCATTGTACGTCTCAATTGCTGTCTTTCTGCAAATGATTGGAACCGTGCAACTTGTACGATAGTCAAATGAAAAACAAGTTATCTTGAACAAAACTCGGCTATTCAAGTTCTCCAAGAGCAATTCAAACTTTTCGTAGTTAGAAGTTAAATACTCGATTGGACGTATTGATTGAGCTTGCGGAAAAATATGGATATATAGATATTTTTCGATTTCGATTGGATGCTGGAATGACGACCCCACACGGGTTAACGTAGCGGTGGTCGGCCCCCAATGAGGTGGACAGTTGACATCAAACGAGGAGTTTGGAGTCGCTGGGAGCCGCTGGACACAAGAGGCTAGGACCGTGGATGGCGGAACTCCCTACAGAAGACCTATGCCCAGTAGTGGACGTCAATCGGTTGAAGTGCTGATGGCGATGATGATGATAGCGATGTAAAACATCACGTATAGAAATCGTATTAAATCCCTACTAATATTATAATAGTGAATGTAAGTTTGTTTGTTACGCTTTCACGCAAAAACTACTAAACCGATCATCATGAAACTTTGTACACATATTCCTGAAGGTATTAGAAGTAATATAGGATACTTTTTATTCCGAAATTAAGCTCATTTCTTTTGGGAGAGGGGACGAAAGTGCTTTGACGATTTTACACCATAACGTGGAAATACACCAAAATTGAATGTTACATGTCTTTCGAAAAACAAAAACAAACGCAGACGAAGTCGCGGGCAACAGCTAGTATGATATATTTCCACCGTCTGTAACCGCTGGTCCTAAGAGTCACGTAATAAAAACTAACAGAAATCAATTTCCCAAAGTTAAAATATATTTCAGACACCGACTTAACGATGTTTTTTTTTCTATTTTTTTTTTAAGTATTTGCATAACGTCGCATCTTTTTCTTTTGATAATTTTGCAACCACTTGACGCGATCTAATTCCTGTAATGGAAGGTGGGGAGTTTCCAGCTTCCAGAACGCCACGCCCCACCTCAACGGTAGTTTTACTACTGGCGCTCGCATCTGTTCTACCATGTCGCCTCAGCACGTAAGGCAGAATCTTACAGACAATATATTATGTTTGTGTCTTTAGGCAGAAAATATCGATAGAATATAATATATCGGTACTTCAAGGATACTTCTTGCTCTAGGATTGGTTTTACTTAAATATACCATCAGAGCTGTTTTCAGATCTCTTTTCTGTCTGCTGTAGAATGATTATCTCATCGCAGAAGTAGATTCTTACAGCAAAGAAATAGATACAGTTGTAAAGAAGAAAAACTGCATTTTGTAACAAGATCTAGATTTTCAATCGAAACCATATCTTTTCCACTAGCTTGGTCTAGCTTGGTCTGTCTATTTATAATCTATATATATGTAAAAGGCAAAGGTTACTGACTGACTGATCTATCAACGCACAGCTCTAACCACTGGACGGATTGGGCTGAAATTTAGGCATATAATTTTTAGGCATCCGCTAATAAAGGATTTTTGAAAATTCCAACCCTAAGAGGGTAAAATAGGGGATGTAAGTTTGCATAAAATACTTCACTTATCAATTTATTTTTTAAGTTACATCCATGACACATTGATTTTAGGTTTTCGATTAAAAAAAAAAGAAATACGTGTTTCACAAATTTTTAAAATTCCAACTCCAAAGGCATCAAGAGGGGATGAAAATTTATATGAAAGTTTCTGATTTTTTAAATAATTTACGTAAATATTTTTCTTTCACCAGCAAAAAATTTTTTCGCTAGTATAAAATAAAACCCCTCTTCCAATAAAAATCTAGTACTGCAATAAAAATATTTACATATAAATAGTGTGATTGTTAATTCCATCATCAGTGTGGCACTAAAAGCATCTGACCATGTATCGTACTCAAAAAAGGGTTAACGCATAAAGCAAGTAAATGGGGGCTATGAACTCTAATTTCTTAAGCCATTCAATTCGTGCTTATTCAAAAACATCATTATATTTCAACGGTCCACTAATTTGGGGGTTCATGTTATTTGGGTTAATGGAAATTCCAAGTAAGTGGTTTGAGGTCTTTAAATTCGAATCTATTCAACAAACAAGATTTCTTAGGGCCGCTTTTGGACATTAATTAATGTTTGTAAACTGTTTCTCACATTGAAATGTGTATACACTGGATGTATGTTTATGTTACACAATGACAGTATTCATATTAAATAGAGTTAATGCTTATTTGGGTTAATATGTTACTATTCTGTAAATTATATATTATATTTACAAAAGGAAGTACTGTGAACTGTTCCAAACCTTATTATACCCATATCATTCAATTTCTTCATGCTCATAATCATATCGACCCACTATCGACCCATTACAGGGCACGGGTATCCTCCCACAACGAGAAGGGGTTAAGTCTGTAGTCCACCATGCTGGCCCAGTGCGAATTGGCATTCAGGCATGCAGGTTTCCTCACGATGTTCCTCATTTAACTTTGAAAAGTTAGACGTGCGTGGGATTCGAACTCGGCTCCCCAAAAGTAAAGTCGAGCTTCTACCCACTGAGCTCTCACCGCTTCTATTCGCTTCGTTCAATTTAATAGTTCTTAAAAGCTGACGAAATTCACCTCACGAAATGTACCGCAGTGTCGAAATTCACCGCAGATGTACACCTGATGAAAACTGAAAAAGAATCACCTATAAACATAGCATAACTCTGGAGGGCATGCAAGGACAAACACGTCCTGTAACGTGCTGCCCCGTGTCTATTAATCTAGGTTTATTCTAGGTAGGTTCTAAGTCTGATGTGAAACCACAGCCTTTAGACTGGAACACAGCACTGCAACCATGCTGCTTGGAGGCAAAAATAAGCTTGGTGGTAATACTTCCCCGTACGAGCTCTGTCAGTAAAATCAGTAGACTACTACTGGAAACTTGTCTAGGCTTTAGTAACATGATTTGTAAGTTAATTTTGGACCCAGCAATACATAAAGTAAACACACAACTGGAAGATGATTCTGTGATGAACAGTGTCTGGATGTTTATCTGCATGTATTAAGTATTCATGTGTATTATTCATAAGAATATTCATCAGTAGCTTTTGCCCGCGGTTTCGCTCACGTTAAGTTAAATTTATGATTTTGGTAAATTTTAACTATAAAGGTTTAAAAAAATGTTTTGCTGCTAATAGTAAGATATGAACGTAAATTACTTAAAAAATCAGAAACTTTCATATAAATTTTCATTACCTTTTTGATGCCTTTGGAGTTGGAATTTTTAAAATATGTGAAACACGTATTTCTTTATTTATAATCGAAGACCTGAAGTTAAAGAGTCATGGAAATAACTTGAAAAATAAATTGATGAATGAAGGATTATATACAAAATTCCGACCCTAAGAGGGTTAAATGGGGGATGCCAACATTGTAATAACTATCTGTGTGCAATATTTCAGCCCGATCCGTCTAGTGGTTAGAACTGTGCGTTGAAAGATCAGTCAATCAGTCAGTCGTCGTCAGTTATATGTATAGATTTAGCTTAGTGTCATGGGTATATATATAAAAGCTACGCTTACTTTGGGGCTAGATTGCTATGTTTGTATTGTCGTAGTATATCTATTTATTTATTTATTTATTGAAGGTTATAAAATATTTTCATGTTGATTACCTATTCATCATCATCAACAGCCTACGCTGGACTAAAGACCTGTCCCACCGGCAGTATTTGCCCATAATCACTACGCTAGGGAGATGTGATGGTGATCGCAGTAAATAGTAGTAGTAACTTAAACCGCTACTTCCCGCTCTCTATTTTGCTACCGAACATTTATTGCGTTGAGGTAATAGTACAGACCCCCAATCAGGTGAACAGACGACATCAAGCGAGTCGCGGGGAGCCGCTGGACACAAGCGGCCCAGAATCGTGGAGTTTGGAAAACCCTACAGACCTATTTCCAGCAGTGGACGTCAATCGGTTGATTTGATGGTGATGAACTATACAGTTGATAAAGTTTAAAATGGCAAGTTTCTTCAAAACTCTGATTTCGCACGAGCTTGAACAGTGGTTGTGAAATTATTTTGTCTCCTGTCGGATTATTCTCGTTAGACTCTGCCTTCCGAAGCGGTGGAAGATTCACCCCAAATACAGCACTTGAAGATTCAACCGTGCTTTCAAAATAGACCTACTTGAAATAAATGAATATTGATTTTGTAAATATTAATTTAGTATAAAAAACTAGCCAAGTGCGAGTGAAAGTCGCGCTTCGAGGGTTCCGTATAGATATTTCTATATGGAAAAACTTTGATAGACGATTCACAAACGTATGTAGGTACATCTTTAGGAATGAATTTGCGCTATGAAATAGCTACTTCTACAACCGTAATTAGTAAATTAAGCTATTGTTGTTTAATTTAAGGTTTGATTTTTCTTGCAACATTCAAAATATTATGCAACATAAAACTACCTTATCTGTTGAGTGCGTTGGTTTTGGTGCGTGCGTTTAATTTTTACACTGCTCAAAGAGATTTTAAAGTTTCAACTTGATGAGTATCTCTACGCGTTCCTGAAATAGAGGTTTACAAAAAAATGGTACTGGCTGGAAAACGTAGTGACTCAATAGAAGTTGGTACAGCACGTCTTTTTGCCATATACATCTTATCCATTAAGTTCCGGCGTCAATTATTTTGTGCATGGAACCACACGTCATTTGTACTGAATAAAATTACACAGCTAAAACTGTGTAACAGACTCTACGAACGTACTAGAAGAAGAGAGGTAAACCGAATAAACTTTAACGTTTTCAGTTTGCAATGTATGAAATCTCAGTAGGAATATGGATACTGTGGCTATTTAATATCTAAGAGAATACGGGAATCGTGTAACCTCGCTGATCGTACATTAAACAGAGTGTTTATTTTTTCCACTTGTGGCACGGAACTCTAAAAAATATATCAAGTCATATATTAATCTATATGTAAATTTGGCTTACCATCAGACCCTTAGGGTTAACGACATTAGAGAAAAGCTAAGCTGACGTTCCTAGCAATTATAAATAAACAATGGCCATCTAACAATAGAACCCTGTACTTATGTCGGCTAGACTTTTTTTTTATTGTATTTTAGCGTATTGTTGCAGCCAGCCTTACTGACTTTAATGAGATTATGGCAGCTTTTAATTCTATTTTAATTACTAGGTTTTGTCCTTTGGAAAGTTTGGTTGAATGCCTTTTCTTCTTTATTACGGTTACTTACTTCTATTTCACCCAGTTTTCGAAAGTGGTGTCGTTTTTAAATAAGTGATTGTTAGATCGACACAATTACAAATAGCTGACTAGGTTTTTATTCCACTACAAGTTGGCTTGACTGGTATTTCACCTGGTGGTAAGTGATGATGCAGTTTAAGTTGGAATCGAGCTGACCTGTTATAGGGTATGGCAGTTATGTTAAACCCATATTCTAGACGTTGCGTGTTGCTCGGAGACCTGAGCATCCTCAGTAAATGTTGACTTTATTCTACGAAAAGGCTACCAGGCACATCCTACCTAACCTACTAATCAACTCGATTTTTGGCCATTATTTTTAGGAATAACATCAAATACTTGTGTAGTATCAATTACATAATACACATGTACAGCCTTATTCACCGCGAGCAATACCACGAGGAGCAGCTAGTATTCCATATACTTAAAGGACCAGGTTGTAGATAAAAAAAAACAAACGAAACAAAGAAAAACCAAAATGAATCATATATAAATATGTGAAAGTATGTTTGTTTTTATGTTTGTTTGTTTGTCCTTACTTCCTACCTAGGCGACTAATTGGCTTGAATTTTGGCATACAGTTAGTTGAAAGGAAGGAGAGAGTTGAAAGGAAGGAGAGTAACTTTTATATCCCAGGAATACCAAAGGTTCCCACGAGATTTGTAAAAAACCTTACACGTGGAAGAAGGACGCGGGCAAAAGCTAGTACTGACTAATTCGTTTTTAATTAACAAAGCAAAAGGGCATGGTTTGGCTTTCCTTCCTTAGCGGGACTTCTTCAATGACTTCTTTTCTATATTTAAGTTATAGCGCAAAGCATAACTGTGCACCACAGTTGGCTTTACTTATTGCAACAGCTATAGTGTAATGAGCATCTCCGGAGCCGCCAAATGCAGGTTTGCTTAGAGCTTAGATTTTGTGTTGAGATGAGCGGCGCTCATCGACAAAACTAATTAAAATGTCTATTACGAGTTATTATTTGAGTAGAAAATTTTCCGTTCCGTAAAAAACTTTCACACACACATTAACTTCGTAACTGTAAGAGTTACGAAGTTAATGTGTGGGTGAAAGTGAAAATATGTAAGTACTCTGCTGTACTGCCGTTGTACCGCCACTATGAAATAGAACAGACTATAAATAGTAATTACTTAATCATTCAACGGAAAACAAACAACTTAATAACAAAATTGAAATCACAACGATTCTAAAGAAGTTTCACTTCAATAGACAAAATGCATTATTGTATGATATTATTGTTCATCGGCCTGTATAAACGTTTCAACGGCTATGACTGTTTAAGTAGGTACGTAGTATATTATTAGGTACTCTAGCATTATTCATATTTCCTTTAAAACCCCAGTATGAAAGTAAAAACCTGCACCAAAACAACGAAGCGATCTTGGAAAATTACTTAAGTATAACAAGCTTAAAACCTCTCGCCGCAAGGCCTATGGGCCTGAATGGGAATTAATTAACGCCTTGTTGGATTGAGGCTTGGGATTGTTTTATAATACAGCGTTTCATAATATTAAAAGCTTTGTGTTAAAAATATTACCTACCTTATGAAGGTTACTAACTGCCTCGTTGCTCTAGAGGTTAGCAAGTCCGATTCTCACGATAATCCTAACCTAATAATATATGGGTGGAAGGATTTTAACTCTCTGTGATTAATTTATTTCAATAAAGAAGGCGTTATATCATTTCTCGTGGAAAAAAAGTGAATCAATGCTGCTTTGCGCTAGAAATAAGCATCGCGGTGAACTTCTCCAAGCTCTGTCATGAAAAGCTCTACTACTACCCGATACAAACTTCTTATATTAATTTTGTTGGGAACATGGGATATAGTGGTTAGTGTACACCTTTCCACTCTGGACTTCAATCCAGAGTGGAAAGGTGTACAAAAACAAAATTGCTAATATGAACTAAACAGATATTAACAAATGTTACAGTTACTTTATGAGGAAGGTGATTAATATGTACAACGTTTCATATTCTTGTTCAAATGTTAAACAAGTTTAAATTAACAGTGATATACGGTAAATGGCACTTCTACGCTCGCGTCTCGCGTTGGTTCCAACTTTAATTGCATGCAAACACATTGTGCAACTGTGACTTTAAAATTGGCAACTTAACTAATATATTACTATTTCCCCCCGGGAAACTCGCTCCCCTGGGAAATACGTCATTCCGAAACCATTCACCTGTTTAAACATCGCTTAAAGAATTATTACTTATCTATGTAATTGAGTAGCATGTAAGTTTATAATAGCATAAACATATATCACATATATCTATCATAGTATATATAAATTTATGTTGGTATTTGTGTAGTTAATATGTAAATGTAGTATGTATGTTCATGTAAGTTTATATTACATTTCTTTTTTTTTTTTTTGTTTTTTTTTTTGTAACTTTATGCACCATCCATTTTCCACTCTTTTATCGCCTTCGTACGCTCAGGTTGCCTTTAAAAGATCACTTTTAGTGATAAGGCCGCCTTTGCACCCTAGCACTAAGTCCTATTACTGTTTTCCTTGTATTTTCCTTTTTTTTGTTGTGTTGCAATAAAGTTTTTCTATTCTATTCTATTCTATTCTATTTGTAGTAAAAGTACCTATATGTATGAATATATTTATAACCAGCGATTCCTCGCGATTCTGTCCGTGTACTACTTCTAATCTGTTTCCCTTAAAACATTTATCTGCTATTTTACGTCTACCGGCTTTCTGATTCATCTACCTGCTATGCTCTTAGCGAGATGGTAAATGTCCTATTACCTTTAATTCTGCTGAAATCAGACTGATAGTTCTGAGGTGCATACAAACAAACCAGATACACAGCGATAAATGGATTGTTATCAACATCAGTATGTTTTCTTATTCTTCCCAAGATTTCAGCACTAACACATTTACTGAAATCAAACACATTACTCTCGTTTAGGAAATAAGTGTATGGTTTAAACGGAAGTAATTATCCACCAATAGAAATAAACTGAGGTATGGCAGGCAGTGTTGTCACATAATGTTTGTAAAATAATATCCCTTAAAATAGTTTATCATAAAAAAGAACATTGAATCGGTAGGTGTGGAACAAAGTTTACCACACCTTACTTAGTAATGTTCTCACATACAGGCAAGTGGGCCAAGAATCATAAAAGCATAAAGATAACAGCTGTTAGCAACCATAGAGGTCGTCGCTATCACATAAACTGTTTTATGTGAATATTGATGCCATTAATTCAGATAAGGTTTTATTGGGATAGAACCATGTTGTATGTACTTACAATGATTTGATCTACACTATATGCGAAAATGTGTCCGTTTTGTCTGGTGTCTGTGCGATTTACCACAATATTATATAGAGAGCTTTTGACAACCAATCGGCGCAGTGGTCAGCGCTTTCTGATTCGAGGGCCGTGGGTTCGATTCCCACAACTGGAAAATGTTTGCGTGATGAACATTAACGTGCTTTTTTCAATGTCTGGTTATTCATAGGTATATTATATTCATAAAAATATTCATTAGATATCTTAGTATAACACAAGTTACGCTTTTGGGGCAAGATGAGGATGTGTGTACTGTCGTAGTATATTTATTTAATAAGACATGTGGTCAAGTTTATTTATTTTTTAAGTTTATGTATTTCTTTTTTTCGCTGTGAAGGACTACACAGAGCATTAAAAGTTTTATACTCGCAACCTTATGTAGAAGCACTCAGGACCTAAAGAAGGAAATAAGAAACATAAATTATAACACAGCATTAAGATCTTATATGTAGTTTGGCCGTTATAATAATGCTTTCTTGACAGATTGAATGGACGATGTAACTTTGTAGCGGCATTGTCTTACTAACGAATGATAATTATCATTCAAAAGTAATTTTTTGCAAAATTTAATCCAAACTCATTAATGTGAAAATTTCTTGTTTATGATTGATTCAACCACAAATCCGAACTTAATATAATTGGGCACATAAGTATCTTCTACACTGAAGATGGCCAATTGATACTTTTATCTTGAACAACACAATGATAGTATTCCCGAGAGCTCAAACAAACTAGCCTTTGTTACATTTGCACCACTTCAAAGCTAATCCCACCTTAAAATTGTGGTAAAATAAATGAAAAAAAAAATCCTAAATTCATACTGAGCTGTTAAAAGGATACTTGTACTGTTTATTATTATTTTGAAGCGGTAATAGCCCAGCGGTTAGGACTTCAGATTCACTCTCGGGGTGCATTTTAATTAATTACAGTATCATTTTCTTCAAAGGTGAAGGTAAACATCGTGAGGAAACCTGAATGCCTGAGAGTGCTTCAAAATGTGTTCATGTGCGTGAATACCACCAATCCGCACTGTGCCAGCTTGGTGAACTACGGCCTAAGCCATTCCTATTATGGCAGGAGACCCGTGTCCTGGGCTGGGTTAATAGGTTGATATGATAATGACGACCAACAGATCATCGTCGGAGGAGTACCTACTGATGTGCTGTCAACGTGGTTGCACATTTATAACTTAAAGTGGTTCCGTTGCTAGTCACTTGAGGGCGTATCAGTTGCGCTAATTAAAGTAGCTAGAAGGGATCATTATGGTCGAATACGGCCAGGAGAAATTTATATAAGTAACTGACAGATGTCATGAATGCACCTTGTCAGTGGCCGGACTATATTCCTTATAATCCGGCCGCCGACAGAAGAGCGTTAATTAATTCTTAATCAGTATAGCTTTCACAAGCGGGAAATTGGGCTTCTTTGCACAGTTTTATGATACTTCCCCATTTAAGCGCTGCTTTTAAGACTTTTTGCAAGTTAAACATGCTTGTATTTTGGCATAATATGTAACCGTTTAGTTACTATTCATGCCACAAAAGTGAATTAAGTTACATATGTCTTTTGTTGTGATATTATCTACTCTTGTCTTCTACAGCTAGAAGTGTCCAAGAGTCGGCTCTCTGCGACTCGTTTGATGTCTTCTCTCGAATTTACTATCTATAGGGATTTTCCAATACTGCGTCTTCAGAAGTGGGATTGCCATTTCCCCATTCCAGCATCTCAGTAATTAAATATCTAACAACCCACATTTTTGTGTTTAATTGGTTTTCATTAAAATTATTGTTTTTTTTATAAATATAGTTTCTTACAAAGCTCGCGCTAACCTTTTTGTGGGATTAAAATTAGCCTATGTTACTTTCCGTACTTTTAACTAACTTTATGAAAACAAAACAAGTTTATTGGTAGCTTAGTTAGTGCACGGAACAAACAAATACATAAATACATAATTGCATTTATAATATAAGTTATATGTTGATTTCCCTAATGTAAAATTGCAGATTGCTTAAAGGAATTCTAATTTTTGAGCAATGGGCAACTCTATACTCGGAAACCGTTTACAAGCCACTTTATGTTAGCAAGAGAAGCTTTGATGGTGGCTTTATCATAACTGAAATACAGTATTTTATATTGTAGTCTGATTAAATTGTATAAAGAGGTTTAACGGGCTATTGAGAATATTAAACAGAGATTGCGGTTGTAAATCTTCTAGTTTAACCAAATTACGAAACGATATTCGAGATTCTAAAATCTTGATTAGATACAAGAAGATTGGCGCTACAATTCGGAGGGGTAAGATGAGAAATATCATAATATAAAATTTATGTATTGTTCCTATAGCTTTATTATTTTAATATAAAAGATTTACTTTCAATTTATAGCTATATCTACAGATAACTAAAACTATTAATTCGAAAGAAACTGTGTTTCACTGTTAAATTACACGATTTAACTGATTTGCTTGATTTTTCGCCCGTATGCAAATGAAATTATTCTTATTAAAAAGTGGTTTTTGTGAACTATAAACTAAAGAATATAGTATGTAGGTCTTTGTTATTTTTTGTTATCGGATTTTAGTATTACAAACATGTCGACGCGTTGATAAATTGCGTTTGACACAGCCTGTTCGAATGCCGCAGCCTAATCCTATCAAAAGCCTTCGAATACCTGCAAACCGAAAATAAAATATTGATAGTGATCAGGCAAGCTTTTGGAAATGCTTTTTTGTGGGTGTGTATTTTTTAGAAGCTGTGTTTTTTACTTATCAACATTTTTGATCATATCATAACAAAAGCCTTCGAATACCTGCGAAAAAAAAGCATTGGTAGTGATCAAGTAAGCTTCTGGAAATGCTTTTTTATGGGTGTGTATTTTTTAGAAGCTGTGTTTTTTACTTATCAACATTTTTGATCATATCACAACAAAAGCCTTCGAATACCTGCGAAAAAAAGCATTGGTAGTGATCAAGAGCTTCTGGAAATGATTTTTTATTGGTTTGTATTTTTTAGAACTACCCTTAATCATTCATAATAATATAATTTTTTAACATGCCTGCCTGCAACTTAATCCATGTTTATTTTAGAGTTTTCTGGGATATCTTTAGTTTTGCTAGCATGTTTCAGCTACATGTTTGCAAAATTTCAGCGAGATCGCTTAAATCGCTTAAACGCTTAGCGGCACGTCTTAGTCGATACTGTGTTTACTAACAAAATTTTTTTATACTTTCGCATAAAGTAGTTCTTTGAAGTTGCTTTTGGAAATAATATTCTCTTAATTGGCAACCCTACTCAGTGTTTATTCTTTCGTAGAAAGGTAATGGTTCGTGAACACTCGTATGCCCGACTAATCAGGACGATCACGAGAGGTCAACTATGACATGTTCGGGTGTAATAAAACAACGATAAGATTATGGAAGCCGACAGGGAAAAAAATCCTGCTCATTATATATTATTCTTTGTTTTATTAGGCATGGTAAGGATGCATTATTTTTGAAAATAGAACAGGAAATAAATAAGGCAGAGCGTCAGTCTCTAACAATGTATACTATTTAATTTAGGCATTGCAAGGATTTGCAGCGTACCTTTTTAATCATTTTATTCCACTTAACCTTGATTAAAATTTCCTAAACCTTTATAGACGTTACAGAGGTTACAAAAGTGTTACAAATTGCCGGTCCGTGTCCATCAATCTACGGCGTAGGTTATAAGACTTATTTGTCTGCAATTACACCGCGACACGCCCTTTAGACTGGATCACAAATGCTGCAATGCTGTTGGATGGAAAAAATGAGCATGGTGGTATCACTTCCTGAACTATGTCATAAATAGCTTTTTATTAAATACTCGCTGTTACTCGTGTTTTTCGTCCTCGATTTGCATGTCATAGATTATGACTAAACATGCATACCTACAAAATTTTATGCAAATAACAGAATTGAATTGAATTGAAACAGGTTTTTACCAAATACCGATTCGTTTTTTTTTCTAGGAAAGCCTAGCCTAAGTTACTCTGCGTCCTTTCAACTAACTCTATGCTAATGAAGTTTATTGGTTGCTTAGTTAATGCGTGAAATGAGAGCAAACAAACGAACACTTTTACACATTTATAATATCAGATTTATCATCATCATTAATTCAACCAATAGACGCCCACTGCTGGTCTTTTGTAGGGAGTTCCACAATCCACGGTCCGCTTGCCTCCAGCGGCTCTTAGCGAGTCGCCTGATGTCGTCTGTCCGCCTCATTGGGTGCCGACCTACGCTGCATATTGGATAGAAGCAGGCGTTACTTTGCGGAAATCCATAATATATTATAAAAATTAAGCTTACTCGTAATTTGCTATATTAGGCGAAAAGCAAGGAGAATCTGTACGGTGTAATTTATAATTTCTTCAATCCTTATACTACACACCAAACAGATCTTCGTTGCGTGCGTAGAGGGTACATTGCCGAAGATCTGTTAGTACATTTAGACCCTAACGTCCATCCGTTCTCCGAGTTATATGCCCCATTATAATGTGCATATTAGATTGGATAAGCGGAATTATTTAATATCCTACTCACAGATATCAGATACGAAGGTAATAAATCTGCATAATAACTAGCAGAGTAACTTGTGCACAGAGGGACAAAACTAGTTGCTGGTACAGATAACGAGTTGCCAACTGCTTCAGGTGCGCGTTATTGTGTTTACTCACAGCTCCGAGGCTTAGTTCGCTTCACTTGTGACCGTAGAATTGCATGCTATCAAGGTAGGAGGGTCATGCATACATACAGTCCGTTCACAGCTATTTTACCTATAGCTGTCAGGTTGGCAAATTCAAATTCAAAATTTCTTTATTCATGTAGGCCTATCACAGGCATTTATGAAGCGTTCATACATATATGTTAACATAATTGTAAGGGGATGGTGATAACTTCGTACGCCAACTTAAACCTAAAGCTAAGAGGGTTCCAAACGCGCCCTGGTCTAAGAAGAGCCCACAACAAACTTAGACGGGTAATTTTTTTTTTATATTATAATAGAATTTTTCTGTAAGCTTTCGTTTTATATAAACTTTGAACATATTGAGAGACATCTCAAAGATTTCATTTGGTAATTTGTTATAAAATAATATACAATTACCCTTGAATGAATTAGCAATTTCGTGCAGCCGTAAACTTCACAACGAGTTTATTTTCCATTTTCTTTTTAAATTTTGTTATATTTTTATAAACATAAATTAAATTTTCAAATATGTACTGACTATGCACCGACATTATTTTAACTTCTTTAAATTTATCCCTTGATGACTCTCTTGGGCCAATTTTTATATATCGCACGAACAGCCCTTTTCCGCAGGACGAAAAAAAAATCTATATCAGCAGCATTACCCCATAATAAAAGGCCGTAGGACATAATGCTGTGAAAATAACTAAAATACACAAGTCTAGCAGTTTCTATATTTGTCATGTGACAAAAAAAAAAAAACACTTTTTAACCGCGTATGCTGCAGAACTAAATCTGTTCGCTAAATTATTTACAAAAAGTTAGCCGTTCTGGTGTAGATATATTAGATAAAATAAGAAATGAGGCAGTAAGAAAAGAAACCAACGTAATAGATATTAAAGTAAAAATACAAATATAAAAATGGGAATGGGCGATAGATAGCCAAGGAAAAGTTTATAATAATAATACCAATAATAATAAAAGACACGTAGTTACAATTTCAGGGAGTAAATATAGAATGGTAATGATATAAACTTAAAGTTTATAAAGTACCCAATTTTCAATATAGTGTTATATAGTTATAAAGTGTATTTTCCTAGTCAAGCCCTTCGATTTGATAGACATATTAAGGGAGTTGTGAAAAATGTAATCTGCAACTTTGAGGCGGTCATCAGGTCATTACCAAACAGAGCTAAGAACGCTCCTGAGTAATTCACTTTTCAATCAAAAAAAAACAAAAAATCAGTTCATTCGTTCGGGAAGTACGATGCTACATACAGACACACGCACGTCAAATTTGTAACATCCCGTCGTTTTGCATCAGGGTTTAAAACATAGTAGTTAATATCAGACAGAAGTAGGTGTTACTTTGCGGAATTCCATGATATATTTGGAAATTATGCTTAATTTCTATACTCCTTGAAAATCAGGGGAATCTTTATAGTGTAATTTATAATTTCGTCAATTCTTATACTCAACACCAAGCAGATCTTCGGCAATGTACCTTCAACGCACGTTTCGCCAAATGTGTCCCCTATTAATAACTCTCTTACCCCCACCTTATTAAGAGCAAAACGTACGTAGAGGGTACATTGCCGAAGATCTGTGTGGTGTGAAGTATAAAGATTGAAGAAATTATATAAAAACACCATACAGATTCTCCTGCTTTTCGCGGAGTGTAGAAAATTAAGCTTTATTTTTATAAAATATTGTAGTTAAATGCCCCACCATCCCGTTTCCCCACCATCATTCACGGATTTCCTCTCGCCAAAGATTTTCCGGGAGATATCGCTTTAGCGATACGACGACCTTTGCACGAAAAATACTTACGTTAAATTTCTTTTACCGTTATTTTGTTTCTTTTGTTATAGCATAATAATAATTTAATTGCCTAATCCACACTAATATTGTAAATTTTAACTATGTTTGGCCCAAACGTTTAAGTAATCTTAATGGAATTTACAAAACCTTACATTCTGGAAATGGACATAGCAGAGCATAGATAATATTTTTTATCCCGGAAAATCCGCTGGTAAAATTTACTCCCAGGGATTGTAAAAATACTATTTGTTACAACTACACAGTTTGACTGTTTAACTTATTTCGATAAAATTTTTGCATAGTAGTTTGCATCTCGGAGACGGTTAAAGAGTACATTTTATACCCAGAAAATAAAGGGTCCCTGCGGGATTTTTAACAACCTAAAATAAACGCGTATGAAGTCAATATAAAAGTAGTATAAACGCCAAATAAAAAAATATTAATTAGCTAAACGCTAAAATCATATAGCTAAAATTATTACGGCATTTCAACAACAGAATTGAGAACATACAGAATCCTCATTCAGTCATCATTGCATGCAGTGCGTTGTGTCCAAAAACAGAGAAGACTACCCGAGTCTCATATCACACCCGCGAAATGTTGCTAACTAAAAAACTTTCCCATTTTCCTCATTTAGAGGTAAAATAATTACTGTCGACTGCTTAATTAATAAAGTGACTAACTGCCTGTTCGAGAAACACTATTAAAGTGGAGAGGTTTTGATGCTTCAACATTAGTCATGCACACGGATTCTGTATATTCTTAATTCTGTTATTTCAACAATTTCCTATCCACCGCTCAAAAGAGAATTAATTAATTCTTAATCAGAATATAGCCTTACAGAGAACAAATTTTGTTCCACGTTTTATATACTTCATCGTGTTTGAAACGACCTTTATGTTCGCGAGAAGTGCTTTGATCGCAACTTTATTGTTCTGGTGCAGTATATTACAGTGCGGTTCATTAACTTATATAACGACGACCATTGAGAATAATTAACAGGCTTCTATATTTTAAGGAAATCCCAATTGCATATTTTAAACTACACTGTTTAAAGTCGACCGATGTGATGATATAAATAACTATTTTACTAAAATAGTACAAAGAACTATTCTTTACTTTAATATCATAAATGCGAAATTGTGTTTGTTTGTTTATTTCTCCTTCCTTCATGCGCTAACAAAGAAACTTCCTCGATATAGTGATAAACGACTAAGACGCCGGGAAGTATCTTTGCATCGTTCGAGTCCATGTAGGACTGCGGTGCATCGAAAATATCAAAATACCCACCAACTCAGGTCATGATCATAAATATCTGGCAAATATATATATAACTAGCTGTTGCCCGCGACTTCGTCTGCGTTTGATATTGTTTTTAAAGTATTCAGTATCGCTAAGCCTTAAATGAGTATAGTAGTATATATATAACATGTGACTGTCAATTAATTATAGACAAATAATTTGCAATAAAATAAAATTGCGACTATAATTAAAGATCTAAGCTATCCTATCTCTTAAGTTGGACCAGACTGCTCACGGTGTGTCAGTTTAATTTAAAATCGGTTAAGTAGTTTAGGAGTCCATCGCGGACAAACATCGTGACAGGAGATTTATATATATTAAGATTATTTACCCACTTTATAAATTTACTGTAACATTAGTTAAATATTGTACATACTTTAATAGAGTTAAACATGACCGATAATGTTCTCAAAGGCGTGTGAAGTCTACGAATCTGCGCTTGGCCAGGGTGGTTGACTAAAACTTTATTTTTCTGAGGAGACCTGTTTTGTCTTTGGTCTTTACGGGTTCATAATAATTATGGTAAAGAAAATAATCAGTAATCCCTAGAGTAGTATATATTTTGTATTATATATTTAATGTTTGATAAATCGTTATTTAGAACCCTCACTACGTTGCAGTAAATATATCTTTTTTACACGCTTTTTATTAGTGTCACCTGTATGTTTGCTTGTATTTTTGTGACTTCTTTGGACTTGGTTTTGACCCTCTTTAAACAGTCTGAATTTCGTTCGAACTTTGTAGATATATCGAGGACCCTTGACAATAGACCAATTTGATAGAATTATTCAATTTTCCCATTACAATAGGATTTTTTCATATTTATATAATTTTCATCTATCGTCGATATGGCAGCTATGATGTTAATTTTAATTTCCAACCATTTTCTTTAGCTGATTTCTCTTATATTAACAAATTTGATGGTGATTGGGTTACCGATTAATTTTGATATTAAAAAAATAATAGTTTAAGAAAAACTTAAAAGACACGCTTTTACAAATAATAAGTTTATTAAAAGGTACAAATTAGTTTGGTTTTTCACAGCAAGCATGTTTTATAGTTTTATTGAACTAATAATTTGTTTTTGTCAAGAAATTTTGAGAAAATCGTGTGCTGCGGATAAACGCGAATATCAGATGAATAGTGGATTTAGTCATAAATATGGATAGCATATATTTTTTCGCTGTAGAGAACTCCATATTTGTGTTACCTTTATTTTACGCTTTGAGTGTCTGATAATAATAACGATGAGAATAAGTTGGCAACGTGGCACAAAATTTGTTCCCGTACACGGATTAAAAATTAATTAATTCTCTTTTGAGCGGCGTAGTCGGTAATATTGTATAAATACTCTTTTAATATTTCAACTTTAGCTTTTTACCAAAGTTATTCCTTTTTTCGTTTTTTTTGCGATTCACCTGGCGCAGTGGTGAGCAACGCGAGAGTTTATTATTTCCGAATTATCTCTGGTCTGGTGTCGATGGAGGTTTTAACCGCGGCTCCTTACGTACCAATTGAGAAACAGTTGCCGCGTAGAAACTGATTCGGTTTAGCCGCACCTCTTAGCATTAGGTGAGATGCAGTCAAGTGAAATTAACGGGTAGTGAAAATAAGAAGCTTTTATGAACATTATTGATTGAAAATTTAGACAGCTACAGTTATGGTATCCTCAAACCCTCTTTATAAGGGCATGTCTTTATGCCGACCTCCCTGGCGCTGCGGTGAGCGCTGTGATTTTAAGTTACGAGTAGGTTAGGTTCGATTCCCAGCGAAGATGCGGGAATTTATTATTTCGAATTTTCTCTGGTCTAGTCTGTAGTATAGGCTTCGGCCGTGGTAGTTACCATCCTACCGCCAAAGACGTGCCGCTAAGTAGTTTAACGTTCCGGTATATATATCATGTAGAATACGAATAGGGTTAGGTAGGGGTATGGGTTAAATATAACTGCCATTCTCCCTAGCCCGGGAAGCGGTGATAGCACAGTGGGTAGGACATCGACTTTACTTTCGGGACAGAAAAGTATAAACAAGCGGGCCACCTTTTCTCTTAAATTTTATTTAAATATATAATTAATTATCTCCTAGCAAACAACCGAATCAATAAACAAAGATTAAAAAAAATATAGTTGCCAAGAAGCTCTATGAAGTAGAAAAAAGTTGGGCTCATTTGACTTACTGGCTGACTTTCATACTCCAACTTTTCCATTACTACAAATTTACTTCGCGAAGTAAAATTATTTGGAGCCAAATTATATCGAGAAGTCTAGAAGCCAAGTCTCAGAAGTCTCTAGCAGAATATATAGCGTCTAGACATTTACTTATTTACCATTCACACTAGAATTTAGTAGGCAAAAATGCTACGGTACTATCGAACTTCCAAGCGAATAATATTTGTCAACTTCAATTATCTACAATACTTTCTCCCCAAAAAATAAAAAGACCAATTATTTAGGCATTTTTATAGTAAATCGTACAGATACAGCGGCAAACTATTTAGTCAGAAATATAGTCAAGATTATTATATTTTCTTGGCTGAGAAGAACTTCATAGATTGAATAATAGCAGGTATAAGTAGGTACGATGTTTGAACTTTAGCATTATTTTTTTAATATTTTTGAACTTCCATCTCAGTTAAAAAGTGGAGTTCAGTAGAATTTTATAAAAACTATTATTTATCTTAACGTTGTAATAAACAACCAGTAATTTTAGCAATTTTTGATTTCGCACAGTTTCTGATAGGCCGATCAAATTATAGCTATAACTGTTAGGTTGTGTAGTTTTTTTATTTACAAAAACAAAAAAAAAAAAAAAAAATTCAAAATTCATTTATTTCAAGTAGGCCTAATATAAGCACTTTTGAAACGTCAAGTCTGTCTGTTTGTAGTGATTCTACCACCGGTTCGGAAGGCAGATTCTACCGAGAAGAAGCCGGCAAGAAACTCAGCAGTTGCTCTTTTCCAACATCAACAATTTACATTTTGCATTTTAACATTCATTTTTCTATCTTGTGAGAGCTGAAAGCGGAGCCGGATGCTTCCAAGCAACCTTGTCATTAAAAAATTCATCAATTGTATAGTAACCTCGCTGTAATAAATGTGTTTTAACAAATTCTTTAAACTTGTGCATTGGCAGGTCCAAAATCACCTTAGGAATCATATTATAAAAGCGTATACTCAATCCCACAAATGATCCCTATACCTTACGCAGACGATATGCAGACAGTAACAGACAGACGATAACAGTTTCTTATACTCCAGGAAAAATGACGCGATACAATTTGCAAATCCCATATCTAAACTATTAGTTACAATAATTTATGCTCAGTATCAAAACTAAACGGATATGTGCAAATCCGAAGAAAACCTGAAAAATTTGCGAGCAATGGCAAGTATACAATAATTTCAAAAAGCCAATTATTAAAATACTTTAAAAATGTGCAAGAACGGCTTATCCGCTGATTTGATCAATGATCAGCGTTTAAAAAGCTAGCGGAACTCAATCCTCGCAGCTATTAAGGCGTTCCAAACGGGGATGAAGTTTCATAAAATTCCGCGGAAGACTCAATATCTCCCTGGAGAGCACTAAAGGCCCTGATTAAATATTAATTAACGCTTCGCTGGGTCGCCGAGAGTTTCAAGTTGTAAGTAATTTTTGACGATCTTACTGGCGTTGAGGTATTTTAACTGTTAATCAGAGTTGTAGAAGTCTATGTTAGGAATGTATTATTTATAAAGTATTTCCCGTCTTTTTAAACTTGTTTATGTACCGTACACCGAGACTTTTGTATATTTTGTCTGACTTTGCTTGTCATTTTAGATATTACGTAAGACATCGATTAGAGACTGAGTGTAAATATTCAAAATTCTTTTATTTCAAGTAGGCCTTATATAAGCACTTTTGAAACGTCAAGTATGTCTGTTTGTAGTGACTCTACCACCGGTTCGGAAGGCAGATTCTACCGAGAAAAAGCCGGCAAGAAACTCAGCAGTTGCTCTTTTCCAACATCGTTTTACAATTTAACAATCTTTGTTTTATCTTGTGTGAGATGAAAGCGGCTTGCTTCCAGGCAATCTTGTCATTAAGAAATTCATCAATAGTATAGTAACCTCGGTGTATTAAATGTGTTTTTATACATTCTTTAAACTTATGTAATGTTAAATCTAATATTACTTTCGGTAGCATGTTATAAAAGCATATACTCAGCCCCACAAAGGTTTTCTGTACTTTCCTAAGACGATATGCTGACATCACTAATTTATGACCGTTTCTAGTAAGGCGATTGTTTATATCCACTTTTTTAAATAGATTAATGTTTAGTTTTACTAAGATTCAATTGTTATAAATATATTGCGAAGCTACTGTAAGTATACCTATTACTTTAAATTTTTCACGGAGAGACTTGCGTGATCGAAGTTTGTATATTGATCGGACAGCTCTTTTTTGTGTCTATGTCAGCTGCTTTGCCCCATAGCAAGATCCCATATCACATAACACTATGAAAATAGACAAGCCTAGCAGTTTCAACGTCTGTGATCTGTCGAATTTTTCTGACTGCATAGGCAGCTGAGCTAAGTTTACCCGCTAATGTCTCTATATGGGCACTGAAGCTTACAATCCAAGGTCTCCCCTAGAAAAACTGTGGAATTCTACATTTTAATCGTTTCTCCGTTAATCATTATATTTTTATCAATCTTTCTCACAATTGGTAAAATAAATTCGACACACTTTGTTTTTTTAGCATTTAAAAGTAAGTTATTAGCAGTAAACCAGTGAGACACATGCGACATAGCACGGTTTACATCGCCAGAATGGTCTTTACTTCTATCGGTCTTAAAAATGAGTGATGTGATGTACATATGCATAACACTAAAATCGGTTGTTTTTGCATAATCTCCTTTTTACTGAATCTCTTATAACTTTGCTCTCTTCAGCAGAACTTTCAGTAAAGGATTAAAAAGAGATAATTGACACTATTTTCTTTTTAGAAATGAACCCAAGAATGTGAGAAAGAGTTTGCGTCTACAGTACAGCATTGTAATTTATTCAAAGCTGTGGGACAAAATTTTTCCATTATTATGAATGCTTTAATACCTAAGGTAGTCCGTTAATAAAAGTGAGGTTAGAAACATAAAACATTTGAAAGGTCCCTTAAATGTTAAACGTATAATTAGACTCTTTCATATCATTCCTTTTAAATTGAGACCTTCAGATAAATGTACTAAGTGGGTGCTCACAGAACCCGTAATTCTTGGCTAAAGGCACTCTACTGGAAATATGAAAACCCGTGTAAATGAAAGCTGTTCACTGAAGTACACTTATGTTCTCAACGGGGAAAAATTTCTACGCTATTTTTTATTTGATTATCTAAAGTTACGTGTTATTTAAATCAAAGGCGCAAAAAGGCTATGTTTATCTCATTATAAGCTGTATAATTTAAGTAATTTAAATATCGCTATAAACGGTGAAGGAATAACATCGTGACAATCTGCATGCCTAAGAGTTCTCCATAATGTTCTCAATGGCGTGTGAAGTCTACCAATCGGCACTTGGCAAGCGTCGTAGACTGCGGTCTACGGCCTAAGTCTTTCTCATTCTTGGAGGAGACCCGTGCCCTGTAGTGAGCCGTTAATGTGTTGATGGTGAGGAAGCTGTAAAATTAGCTGTAGATCAAGTTAAATTATTAGGTGCTGTGCAGCGGCAGCAGGAACAGTAATAACCTAGTTGTTATGGCTCCTGATTCCCTTTCGGGGAATTGATTTCGATTCCCGCCACGCACCTCTAACTTTCGGAGTTCTGTGCGTGTTTAATTTAGGAAATTAAATAAATAAATAAATAAATAAATATACTACGACAATACACACACCGCCATCTAGACCCAAAGTAAGCGTAGCTTGTGTTATGAGTACTAAGATAACTGATGAATATTTTTATGAATAGTATACATAAATACTTATAATATACATATAAACACCCAGACACTGAAAAACATTCATGTTCATCACACAAACATTTTCCAGTTGTGGGAATCGAACCCACGGCCTTGGACTCCGACTCGCTGCCCACTGCGCCAATCCGCCGCCAATTTAAAGTATCACTTACTTTATCGTTGAAAAAAAATATAGTATGGATATCTGAAGTTAAAATATCACTTGATTATTCTGAGAAAAGATCTATGTATCGGATTAGGCTACTCTGTTTTTTTTTCCTTAATTATTCTACCATTTAATTTTTAATCTATCTTCCGTCAGATTAAAGCGGAGCAGACTGTGTTCAAGCAACCTTGTCACCAAAGTTTAAATTTGCAACTTGTTGAGTTTTGACGGAAGGTGGCAAACAAACCAGCAAAAGTAGATAAATTCTCATAATTATTGGTTGGCAATCCCCAGGAAATAATATACAATATCCGCATAAAGGAAGGCAGTTCACTGAAGTACTCTTTAGTGTTCTCAGCGGGACAAAATCTCAGCGTTCGTTCTTTAATAACACGGTTATCTTAAAGTAGCGCCTCATTCAAATTGGGGCTCACTCACAATTCTACTTTGGGGAATAAGAGGGAAAGTGGATTAATATTTATTATAAATAAATAAGCGTGTTATATCGTAACGCGTAAAAGCTTCTTTCTAAACGACATAGACGACGTGACGTCACGTCTTGACGGTTCAAAAGCATGGGACAGGAGACATTTCTCCAGCACGCTAATGATGTTAATGATGAAGTGTATTTTCAACCCCCAAAGCAAAAACGACGGAGTGCTATAAGTATGACGTGTCTGTGTATGTGTGTGTGTCTGTGGCATAGTATTTCCCGACCGCCTAAATCGATTTTGATTTTGTCTTTTTTATTTGAAAGATAAGGACTTTACGGTATTTCACATTTAAAAATGGCGTCATACAGCCGCCATCATTTTAAAAAAAACTTATAGCTTATGTTAATGGGAAAGATGTAAGGCTTCTAACGATATCCCAAACATTCGTATAAGTTCAGGCATTTAGAAGTTATAAAGGAAAGTTGAAAATATATTACACTCCGTTCTAGGGCAGTCCTATAAAAATACGTGCATCCACCACCAGGTGAGATAGCAGTCAGTAACTTGTAGTGGAATAAAAAAAATTCAACTTACATAAAGTAGAATAAACAGAAATTTGGTTTTACACTTTAAATTTATAACAAAAAATGACCTTTATTATTTAAGAAAAGTAAGGAGAATTATCAGTCTAAATCCAAGATTTATATTTCAATATAATGTTTAACAGATAATTTATCACAACGTTTCAACTGTTTCAACGGGCCAGAGATTTTTCATTTTTCGAGGCAAAAGGAGGTTAGGTAATCCTTTAATCGGCATCGGATAACTGTAAACGACTCGTAATAAAACACCATTATCCACTCAACATTTTCTGTGGACCATGGAAATGTTAAAATTCTCTAAAGTTATTTCTACAAAATACTAATAATAAAGCGTTTTAAAGCCGTGACTGCCGTACACGGCTGTAAAACTCTTCGGTTCGTATTGTAAATTTGTGGGTATTTGTATTCAAAATTGCCGAAAAGTAAAAAAAAATACAACCAAATTGAGAAGCACCTCCTTTTTTACTTCGGTTACAAAAACTATTTCGCATCCTTACTATTTAAAAAAACTTAAGTAAAAGACTTTGTGTTTGTGGAAAAAAAGCAAGAAATAAGTTTTTTTTTGCGAAATTTTAGGCAGATAAACGGGACTTCATAGGAAGTGTACCCTTTCAAACAAAAAAATATAATACGATCGAATTGATAGCCTCCTCATTTTGTGTAATTCGGTTAAAAAGTGAAATAAGAAGGAATTTGAAATGTGTGACCCTGCTTTTTGAAGCTGTGGGTTCGAATCCCACAACTGGAAATTGTTTGTGTGATGATTATAAATGTTTTCTTAGTATCTGGGTATTAATTTGCATATTATAAATATTTATATATAATATCCATAAAAATATCCATCAGTCATCTAACACCCATAACAAAAGCCACGATTACTTTGGGGCTAGATGGCGATGTTTGTACAATACACATATTATATTGATTAATTTCTTTGGCGTTGATTTAATACGCTACGTTACATTTTGTCTAAAAAAAAATATTCTTCTATGTAACAAATTAAAAAAACATTTTGCAACAACGCGGAATATATAATAGTTCACTATTGTGTGCGCACATGAAAGAAATCATGAGCAGGACGAATTCCTTAAGGTACTAAATATTTCTTGATACCACCCCATACCCAATACTGTTTATTGGCTCAAACCCAAGACCTAGTAAACTGCGAATGAACATACTAACCCCTAGTCCAACGGGGCAGTTCAGTAACAAAGCACTCTTAATCAAACGTATACAAGACTGGCCATAGATTAACGGTCGATCGATCTTTGATTGCGTTGGTCTTCCTCTGCCAATTGTTTGTAAACGGATCTCTGCTCAGCGAGAGATAATGAGATATCGACACATATAACTGTAGTGTCTTAACTATATCACAACATTTAACTGCTATTTGGTAGTATACTTTTGGATAGTATTAAGGACTACGTCAACGATAAAAATGCTTGGGTGTAAATTATTGCTCTAACCAGGTTGCTTCTATAAGTTTTTAAATAACAATGGGAGATGGTGCTAAAAAAAACAAAAAAAAAAACATCAAGCGGCTAAGTTTGTTGTGGGCTTCTTCTTAGACCGGGGCGCGTTTGGAACCCTCGTAGCTTTAGTTTTAAGTTGACGAATTTATTTATCGCCATCAACTCACTCATATATCATAGTTTACATGTAATGTACCGTGTACGCATCGAAAGTGCCATCTATGTGCCTATTTGAATAAAGAAATATTTGACTTTGATACAGAATAAATTATTACAAAATAAATAAGACATATATTTATCTCGTGAAAATAAAAAAAAACAAAGTAATTGTCTATTAAGCTAAACTTAGTAGCGGTGATAGCTTAGTGGGTAAGGCTTCGGTTTTCCTTTCGTGGATACCGAGTTCGAGCTCCGGGAAGCACCACTGACTTTTCGGAGTAATGTGCGTTTTTAATTTAAGGAATATTTTAATTATTAATAAATAATATTTATTTTTTTATGCCTGCATGTCTGAGAGTTCTTCATAAACCTGGCCAGCGTGGTAGACTACGGCCTGAACCCTTCTCATTCTGAGAGGATAATACTATATAATAGATAATACTATATTTATACAATCTAGGGTTATTCGAGGGGCGGATAAACAAATTCCTTAAAAGCCGGCAACGCATCGGTGGCTCCTCTGGTGCTGTAGATGTTTATGGGCTGCGGTGATCTCTTAACATCAGGTGAGCCACTTGCTCGAATGCCCGCTATTAATTTTTAAAAAAAAAGGAGAACCGTGCCCTGTAATGAGACTGTAATGATTGATGATGTAAGCTTAACGTCGTTTTTATAAACTTGGTTTCCATAGCTACCGATGAAATAAGCCCAAAAAATATGACACATATTTTTATACTTTTTGTATGAACAGCAAAGGCGATCAACATTTATTGAATGAATGAATGAATGAATACACTTTTATTGTACACCAAAGAAAAAAAAGTAGTTACAAAGATATAAATACATATCAAGAGAGTACAATTTGGTGGCCTTATCGCTACATAGCGATTTCTTCCAGGCAACCAATGGCGTAAAAGGAAAAAATATAGAAAAGAGGTAGGTGGTGCAATAAATAAGATTAAAAAATTATACAAATATATAAATATAAATAAAATATAACTATAATATATATATATATATAAATATATTACATATAAATACAAATTAAATATATAACATTAATTTTTATGAAATACTTAATTGTTTATAACGTAAGGAGTGAATGATTAAATTTTTGGTCCTTCACGCGCGAAGAAATGATATTACTAGTTAAAAATTGGGTTGATTAGTTTTTCTTTATTCCTCTACAAGTTAGACTTTGACTGCAATCTCACCTGGTGGTAAGTGATGATGCAGTCTAAGATGGTAGCGGGCTAACCTGTTAGGGGGCAAGGTAGTCATACCCCTAATCGGTTTCCACGCGACATCGCACCGGAACACTAAATCGCTTAGCGGCACGTCTTTGTCGGTAGGGTGGTAACTAGCCACGGCCAAAGCCTCCCACGAGCCTAAAAAAAAATGTTATGAAAATTTGTCTTTTGAAGTTTGCTAAAGTGAAAATTTGTCCTTTGAAGTTTGCTAAAGTGAAAATTTGTCCTTTGAAGTTTGCTAAAGTGTACTAACGCGTTATTTTACATTCGTAGTTGCGATGTTTAGCATTTGTCGTAACGCTGTTGTTATATGTTCACGGTATCGCCTAAAGCGAAGTGAAGTGAAATCTGTTAAATCGCTTCTACAATAATGCTTTGTTCTGCATTTACTGGTCATATATCAACTAAAGCGACCGCTTGTTTGCGAATTCGGGAAATGTTTGCATGAAAAGCGTTTCACGGACAATATTTTTATTATTCTCTCAATGGGACATTGGATGTGCATTTTGAAATAAAGACATGTACTAGCACACGACATCGCCCGCGTTGGTTTCGGGTTTATTAACCCTGCGCGAATATTTTTTTCCGCGATCTATTTTGCAAAATCTCATGAGAATGAGAACATAATTATTTCAAAAATAATGTCAATCTAATGTTTACAATTGAAATGGAACCCTGTGAGGGCGCTGTAACCAGATGGAGACGCGGACTTATTATTGTCAATATTAAATATTCTCATTTTGGAAGTCATTTATTTTATAATATTAAATTATATCTTTTTCTTTTATATGTTCCGGGAATGTGTTGTAAATTTTGGTGCACATGGGAAAGTTTGGTAAAGTTTTCCGGAATAAAGAGTATTAAATGAAAAATTTTATCAAGAACTATGCGATGTGGTGAAGTCATGCAAACAAACAATTAATCCAGTCCTTGGTCAGTCCAGGTACTCTGCACTAAAGACCTATGCTGACTGCTCGTTTACAAGCATAAGAACGTCGATTTGGCCTTTTAATTGGATATATTTTTTTGGATATAATTATAATAAAATCTAGTCGGAAATATTATTTCCTAAATTTACCAGTACCGTGATTCGAGATCTTAACCTCCTTCTGACCACCTCGTACTGTTACGTTGGAGACGTTGTCTGTCCACGGTGTCTGGATGTACCTTGGTTAAAGTTGTCCTTCACTCAGTCCGATCAAAGGGTAAAGTTCTGCGTAATGTTGTGCTTCAACTTCTAGATAACGAGTTATGAAGCGCTTTATATACGCTTTATTGTGTGCATCGTCGAGTCGAGTGCTTATTTAGCGTCGCGACAGGAGTTCCAAATCAGTTTTCTATTTCAGAGGAATATCGTGGGTTTTTATATAAAGTTAAAGATAAAATTATCTTATGAATTAACTTGAATGCTGTACTTGTAATAAAAAACCTCCAAAGCTTATAGCAGTGGCGTGGGGATTGCATCAAATGGCAAAAATCCTCCTCCTATACGAGTTATATATAAATTTTCGGGTAGGCAGTGCATCTATGAAGTGCACGCCACTGACTAGTAGAACTTTGAATGGCATAAAGATTTAAGAAATAATGCTGAATCGAAGTTGCTATAAAACCATGCAGAATGCATATGCAATGTGTGTTTTTATCTTTAGATTAATTTTAATTAAAAGTCAATTTTTTTTTATCAGGCTTGTTGTGTTAACAAACTTGTTGCTACATTTTAGTGAAAAGTTAATTTTCAAATTATTGTTAGGATAATAATAAAAACTAAATGTTTTTCACAAAGATATTTTTATCTCGTTATATTTAATTATTTTGTCGCACTTGTTTTTTTACATTTCTAAAACACACTTAAAAGAAAAATTGTTACTATTATGAGACAAGTTGGACAAAATAAACTTTATGTTATCTGGTAGGAGGATCATTGCGATTGTGATGTTTCAAGTTAACAATCGCAATGATCCTCCCACCACATCAGATCAGAGTAGGTATTTAATTTAGGTGAAAAAATAGTGGTAATTTTTTAAATAGTTCGGATAAAGTTGTCAATCAGTCCGTTCAAAGGGTAATAAAGTTATTTATAGTGTTGCGCCAAAACTTCCAAATTAGTTAGTTCTGAACCACTATATTGTGTATACCGAATAGTCGAATGCTTCGTTGAACGGAAGTTGGAGTTGCAATCTGTTGTCCAATTCATTGAAATAATTGATTGCAAACTAGCTGTTACGCGCATTTGTCGTCTATGTTTATTAAGGTTTTTTACAAATCCCTCGGCGATTGTTTTCAGGGGATAAAAAGTAGCCTATGTTACTCTCCGCCCTTTCAATTACCTCTATACCAAAAATCAAGGTGATTGATTGATTAGTTAGGTTGTGAAGGATAGACAAACAAACAAACATTCGTATATATAATATTAATATATAGTTAGGATGAGAAAATAGTGGTAATCCTACTAATATTACAAATGTGAAAGTGAGAGTGTTTCTTAATTCCTAATCACGCTAAAACGGCTGAACGGATTCGGATGAAATTTAGCATGCATGTAGCCTTTGAAATGAAGAAGAACATAGGCTATTTTTTATCCTGATTCCTTAAATAGTTCCCGAGGGATGATTAAAATTTTTTACGAGCTAAGCCGCGGGCAGACCGCTTTGAAATTTGGTATGCATGTCAGACATTTACTTTCTATATCGATCTCTCAAACAGTTCCCGAGGTAAGATTAAAAATTGTTAACGAGCGAAGCTTTAGACCCAATTCTGAAGTCCACACAGATGAAGTCGCGGGCAGAAGCTAGTTTGTAAATAAAGTTCTTAGTAGTGATGCAAATAACGAGTAGTACCTACTTCCAAATAACGAGCAGGTACTCAATGCATTTTTAAACTCTTATCAGCGGTCTAGTGGGATCGATTAGTAGGAAAGAAGTGTTAGCTTGCTAAACATGTTACGAGTATGTGATGTGTGTATATTGTATAAAATTTTTAAGCTGTGTGAAATCGAATTCAATTTTAAACTTTATATTTTAGTAGCTGTTGCCCGCGACTTCGTCTGCGTTTGATTTTGTTTTTTGATGTGGCATTAAATTTAGTTGTAGATTTAAATAAAATTAAAGTATTCAGTATCGCTAAGCCTTAAATGAGGGGTTTGCTGCTGTCCGCTGAGGAGTTCTGTCCTTAATCTCCAACCACAGTTTGGGCAAAATTAAACACATATTATAACCTCTACAGTACAAAAACAATTATTTAAATCGGTTATAATTTGTCGGAGTTATGGTGTAAAATCGTCAAACACTCATCCCAAAAGAACTGAGCTTAATGTCGGGTTAAAAGTATCCTATATTACTTCTAATACTTCCAAAAATATGTGTACAAAGTTTATGAGGATATGTTAAGTAGTTTTTGCGTGAAAGCGTAACAAAAAACAAACAAAAAACAAAAAAAAAAAAACAAATCGCCGTAACAAACTTACATTTACCTTTATAATATTAGTAGGGATGTATAATATTTTTTAAGAATCGGTAGGGTCGTTACCTATATAAGCATTTTCGAAACTGTCTGTTTGTAGAGACTTTACCACTGGTTTGTACCAATGATTCTATCGAAGAAGCCGACAATCTCAATTAATATTATTTATAATCGGTATTTCTTTGATAACAAAACAATAATGATTTTGAACGTACCGGATGAAGTTGTCTTTCACTCAGTACATTCAAGGGGTAAAGTTCTGCGTAGTGTTGCGCCACAACTTCCAGATAACGAGTTGTGAACCGCTTTATATGCGCTTTATTGTGTAAACCGACAAGTCGAGTGGTTGTTTCCAGCGATGATAGAAGTTGGAGTCGGTTATCTAGGTCATAGGAATAATATAATTTATCGATTATAACTACTTGTAAAATATATCTGTATTGGTACATCTCTAATATTGCATATATTACACATAAACTATGAGTTATGCATGTATTCTTGGTACGCTTTTTTGGTAAAGAATACGACATCGGTTGTATGAAGGATGTTGGGATGCAATAGATGGATTCGATAATTTTTTCTGTACTTTTGTGTGGAGTAATGAAGGAGCATTCGTCTATCTATATATATATATAAAAGAGAAAGTGTGTGGGTATGTTCTGTATAGGCTCTGAAACGGCTGGACCGTTTTCAATGAAACTTTCAGGGAATCTCCGGATTGACCTGGCGAGTAATCCTGTAAAGTTTGGTGACGATCGGAGCACTCCTATTTTTGAACTGTCAAATACAGCTTTTATTTACTATGATGATATTCTATTGTTGGGTGTACATGGATGTAGATAATGATCTTCACCCGCTCGAGGGGAGTATAGAAGAGAATGAATACGGAGAGAAATAAATGATTTAATATATTATGAGACTTAAATTAAAAATTTAATGATGTAAGTTTATTGTTTAAATAAAAATAAAGAATAAGACCGCCAAGCCTAAGACCAATTGATACCTACGGTCACCATGGACTCTCCTGTTCAAGAAGCGCTGGTCGCTTCTCTCGCCATACCACCATCAAAGACATCATCCGACGATCTCTTGCTACCGCTCACGTACCAGCTGTATTAGAACCTATTGGTTTGGCGCGGAGCGATGGCAAGAGACCTGATGGTATGACGCTCATACCTTGGAGGCTTGGAAGGTCACTTCTGTGGGATGCAACTTGTGTTGATACCCTAGCTGCATCACACATCCAGGCCACTTCGTCAATGGTAGGTGCGGCTGCTTCCAGTGGCAAGCAGGCCAAGAGGCGTAAATATGAAAACCTGGATAGCAGCTTCATTTTTGTGCCTTTTGGAGTAGATACTTCGGGACCGTGGGGTCCGGAGGCAAGAGCCCTTTTTAAAGAATTATCGAAAAGGGTTATCGAGTGTACCGGTGATCCTAGAGCGGGCAGTTACCTTGGCCAACGAATTAGTTTGGCCATCCAAAGGGGCAACGCTGCCATCTTAGGAACTGTGCCTCGCTGCGGTGGTTTCGAGAACGTTTTAGATTTTATTTAGTTTTAAATAGTTTATTTTGGGTTATATTTATATTTTAAAGCACTTTATTAAATAAAAATATATCCCATTTATAAGATTGTTAATAAAAGTAAGCCAAATCTAGCCCGGCGAAGCGGGCTGGGTACGCCCGCTAATTAATAAAATATTAAGTATTTTCTTGTGTCGTCACCTCACCACGGGATATCACCGCCTCTCCTCGTCCCGCGGGTGTCGTACGAGGCAACTAATAGACTACTGTCATCTACTGCGCCATCGCCATCACCAACCTGTATGCTCAGCGTGGTGATTATGGGCACACCCTGCCAAGACTGCAGTGAAGGACTTACTCGAAGTGGAATTAAAAAAAAAACTAAATGCCTGTTCGGGCAACTGCGTGTACCACTGCACCGTCAGCAGTTTACGCAATCGTCGAGCCGCGAGGCCATAACTAGGACAGTGCACTTCCGGCCGCCATTCGACGCGTACTCATTATCAATATTATTTTTATCATTTACATATCTTTATCAATTATTATCATTGGAAATACAGTCCACTTATCAATCTCTATCATTTATCATCACTCCACAAAGGACTTCACCCCACAATGCCTTAATAACTTTGTATGTATTGATGTATATCCAATACATCCAAAGTCAAAATGGCGGCTAGTATATGGCGTCTTTTGCAAATATGAAAAGCAGTAGTCGTTGTTTGTAATTGTTTTAATTAAGTACTTGTTTCTTTTATGCAAATTGTTTTTCTCAGCAATTTCACAAGATGACAGGTCAGTGTTTAAGTTGATTTACAACTAAAGTTTACAACATCTAAATTCCAGAGGAAGGGTCCGACAAAATTCCAACTTCGGCCATTACCTTTCCAAGATAACTCCCGCAAGTCACTGCATAAATATAAAACAATTAAAACTTAACAACTTTTTTACCTTCACAATTAGTTAGTCGGAGTATCTCTACGTGATCAAATCAGAAATGAGAAGCTCCTTAGAAGAATTAGAGTTAGTGACATAGCTCAACGAGTCGCGAAGCTTAAATGAAAATGGACGGGGCACATAGCTCGGAGGATCGATGGGCGTTGGGTCCCAATGTGCTGGAATGGCAACTAATTTCAGCACATTAAGACCCAACGCCCCCGTAACGGTAAAGACAGTGTCGATTGACCCGACGACTTTAAGCAAGCCGCAGGATATAACCGGCCCAGAAATGTGGATTTCGGAATTCTTTACTTTGATTAATTGATAGTGATAATGATGTCAGCATAAACCTAACTAATTCAGATTAGTTAGGTTTATAGCCGAAACATGATATGGACTCAATATAGAAGTGACCAAATTTTACATTATGAGTGCCACATATATATAAATATATATGATTTATTATGTGCATAAGTGTGTCCGTGTGTTGTGTGTGTTTGTGTGTGTGTGGCTGTGTGCGTCCATGTATATGTTAATATACGTACTCGTAGCTCTACAATTTTTATTTATTCAAATTGTTTTCAATAAATTTATAAAGTATAAATTAATATTAACGAACGAATTATATTATTGGTATCTTGATAATTTATATGTACTAATAACAAAGTGGAAGAGTTTATTTTTTTGTTTGTTTGAAAGCGTTTATCTCTGGAAGTACCAGTTGTGCTCATGCGCATGGACGTTGACATGATCACACGCAAACTTATGCGCATACTCATACTTATACGCACACGCACACCTACTCACACATGCTCATGTTGAGCCGAACATAGGTATCAAACAAACAGACAATTTCGCATCTCTAATAGTATGGATTTTTAGATGCAAGTATTAATAAACTTATAATACTTCATCATCATCTATATCATGGATTTCCGCAAAGTAACGCCTATAATACCTATCAATTTAATATATATAATACATATCAATTCAGGTCATAAATAGGCTTTTAATTTTACTTTACTTATCTTTTAGACGTAAAGCCTTTAAAGTATTAAAGGGTAACCTTGGAGATTACCCTTTAAAACTTTTTGCTGCAAAGTAATATAAAAGTAACGCGATTTACATCGTAAAAGGTTTCGTAAAATATAAAATTTTAAAGATTTTTTCGTGATATTTGACGAAGGCTGCTTAAAATATTTACGAGTATTATACCTAGTTATACTTCTATTTAAAGGTTAATCGTAAAAAGCCAAAAGTAAGTGGAAACCAAATGACATGCAGATTTTTATCGTACGATGTTTTTATCATATCGATTTTAAGTTTGAAATTGTAATGGATTCATGACAATCGTATAGCTAAAAGAGATTCATTGTATAAACCAACTGCTAGCTACAGGGTAAGAGTCTATTTAGTAGACTAGCTTATGAAAACGTGAATATTTTATCTAAATTAGGCCTAACATGGGATTTTTTTCCATGATATAAAGTTATCATCATCATCATCATCACATCAACCGATAGACGTCCACTGCTGGACATAGGTCTTTTGTAGGGAGTTCCAAGTTCCACGATTCTGAGCCGCTTGGATCCAACGGCTACCTGCGACGCGCTTAATGTCGTCTGTCCACCTCGTTGGGGGTCGACCAACGCTGCGCTTACCAGTACGGGGCTGCCATTCCAGCACCTTGGGACCCCAACGTCCATCCTTTCTCCGAACTATGTGCCCGGCCCATTGCCACTTAAGCTTCGCGACTCGTTGAGCTATGTCGGTAACTTTGGTTCTTCTACGAATCTCCACATTTCTGATTCGATCGCGTAGAGATACTCCGAGCATAGCTCTCTCCATCGCCCGCTGAGTGACTCTAAGCCTTCTTATGAGGCCCATAGTTAACGACCATGTTTCAGAGCCATAGGTCATCACTGGCAACACGCACTGTTCGAAGACTTTCGTCTTCAGGCACTGAGGGATTTCTGACGAAAAGATGGCACGGAGTTTCCCGAACGCTGCCCATCCGAGTTGGATTCGGCGGTTCACCTCCTTCTCGAAATTGGACCTACCTAACTGGATCGTGTGTCCTAGGTATACGTATTCGTCAACAATTTCGAGTGCAGTGTTCTCAACGATTACTGGTTGAAGCGGAACATGAGCATTAGACATAATCTTCGTCTTGCTCATGTTCATTCGTAGGCCAACCTGTTGAGAAGCTCTGCTGAGGCCATCGAGCATCGTATTTAGGTCTCCCAGAGTCTCTGCCATTATGACTACATCGTCGGCAAACCGAAGTTGAGTGATGTACTCGCCGTTAATGTTGATGCCAAGTCCGTTCCATTCCAGAAGCTTAAAGACGTCCTCCAACGCAGCGGTAAATAGTTTAGGGGAGATAACATCTCCCTGTCGCACGCCTCGCTGCAATTGGATTGGTCTCGTAGTCTGATCCTGTATACGAACTGACATAGTGGCGTTTTTGTACAAACACTGCAACACTTGGATATACCGGTAGTCAATTCGGCATCTCTGCAGTGACCTAAACACAGCCCAAGTTTCCACCGAATCAAAGGCTTTTTCATAGTCCACAAACGCTAAGCAAAGTGGCCAGTTATACTCTTCAGTCTTCTGTATAACCTGCCGCAGCGTATGAATGTGGTCTATGGTACTAAAGCCCTTACGGAAACCGGCTTGTTCGGGAGGCTGGAAGTCATCAAACCTACGAGCGAGACGATTCGTAATGACTCTCGAAAACAGCTTGTAGATATGACTCAGCAGCGAGATGGGTCTGTAATTCTTCAACAAGGTATTATCACCTTTTTTGAAGAACAGAACCACCACACTCCTGTGCCATGCCTCTGGCGTTGTGCCTTGGTGAATAACGGAATCAAACAATCGCTGAAGGACTCTCAGTATCGGTTTTCCACCTGCCTTCAGGAGTTCTGCCGTTATTCCGTCATCACCCGGCGCCTTGCCATTTTTAAGCTGCTTGAGAGCCACACTAATCTCGTATAGGCTGACGTCTGGGATATCTTCGGTATAGTGTCGAGTTAATTTGGCTCTAGGATCCTTAGCCAAATCTTCAACAGGCGTCTGTACTGTGGTGTACAACTGTCCATAAAAGTTCTCAACCTCACCCAAGATCTCAGGTTTGGAAGAGACAAGACTACCATTATTGGTCTTCAGTCGCATCAACTGGCTCTGACCGATAGACAGATCTCTAGCGAACACTTTAGAGCCTCTGTTTTGCTCGATGGCATTTTTAATACGCTCTGTATTGAAGTGCCGCATATCACGAGTCTGTGATTTAGAGATCTGCCTATTAATCCGCCGGTAAGCGGACGCGTCTGCTATAGACTGTAGTCTCATCTCTTGCCTCTCCGTCATAAGCTTGAGTGTATTGGTTGAGAACCTATTGGCCTTGTTTCTACGGTGGGCCTTGTAGAATTTGGACCCGACTGTTTGGACAGTTTCCACCAGCCTGTTGTTCAAATCGTCCACAGTGTCGCAATCTGCTAGGCAACCGAACCGGTTCTGTAGTTCTAGTTGAAAGCTCTCGGGGTTTTGAATATGGGCACGAGTAGGCCGGAGTGTAGACTTCACCAGTCTGACTCTTTCAAGTTGAACGTTTATACTCAATGTGCCTCTTACCATACGGTGATCACTTCCGGTTTTAACCCTGTTGATCACAGAGACATCATTGAATACATGCCGTTTGGTCGACATGATGAAGTCGATCTCGTTTCTCGTGGAACCATCGGGGCTTATCCAGGTCCATTTCCTGTGTGGCCGCTTCTTGAAGAAGGAGTTCATCATATAAAGGCCCTCCTTCTCCATGAAGTCAGCCAACATTTGACCCCTGTGGTTCCGTTGCCCATACCCAAATTGCCCCACCCTCAACTCTGAACCAGTTCGCTCGCCAAGCTTCGCGTTGAAATCCCCCATCACAATATTGTAGTAGGTGTTCGAGGCATGTATGGCTTTTGAAATGTCCTCATACAAAACCTCTACATCCTCGTCTGGGTGTGCCGAAGTCGGCGCGTATACCTGTATGACCTTCAACGAATACCGTTTGGTAATTCTGAGTATAAGGTATGCTACCCTGCTCGACACACTTTCGACTTTTACAACATTGTTGACGAGAGACTTGTGGACGATAAACCCGACACCACCCTGTGACTGTTGGTCACCCTCCCGGTAGTAAAACAAGTTGCCGGATTCCAAGATTATCGAGTCCTCCCCCTCTCGCCGGACTTCAGACAATCCTATAATATCCCAGCGCAACTTGCTCACCACTTCTTCCAGCTCAATCACCTTTCCATCGGTCCTCAACGTGCGTGCGTTGTATGTTGCCAGGTCAAGTCGTCGGGGTTGGCAGCGGAATCTCTGCCGGAGATTCTTAACACCCCTTGCCCCGCCGTTACCATAACCGCTGCCAGAGCCAGGAATAGCGGGGCCGCCGGGAACTAGGGGCTGTGGTTTTTTTCTCCTTCCCATTAAAGATATGCCCGATAATGACCACGCTGGGCAGGCGGGTTGGTCATCGCAGGGCTAGACTGATCGCCCCGGCGTCGCTGCTGCCCGACACCGGTCTGTGCCATTTGTTCAGCCTAGCCAATTCGAAGTGGTTATACCGCCACTTGTCGGTCGCCAGAGCCTCGTCGGTTAAACAGCAGGGTGCACCACGTGCAGGTGAGGTTGGCAATTTGGGAGGCTGACTGGTACTAGCCACACCCACTTACACCCCATAAAGTTATACACGTATGTAATAGTACTCGAGCTTATATGGCAGAGCTTGTCTGGGGAAGTACCTGCCATGCATATTTTTGTTACCAAGCAGCAAACCAAGCAGTTTTCAAGTCTAGGCATATAACAATAATAGGCACATGTGGCATATCATCTAAGCCTAAAGTTAATGGATATCCCTACAAAGTGTTGGTCTGTTTATAGGTGATCTTCTTATTACGTAATTATTTTTTTACTTAAAAAAAAAACAGATAATTATTTAAAAAAAAAAAATAAAAAAAAAAAAATATCCGTTACTTTTAACAAGTTTCGGAGTTAAGTTACTTAATACGGTTTTTATTTCCCTGAGATAGCTTAAAACAGAATAGTTGTACAAAATTTAGATGAATTGATAAAATATGTGTTAGTAACATAAAATATCACTGTCAATTTTACATAGGCAGGTTTTATTCTTTCAGACCTAGATAACACAGAAGGCCTTTAGGAAAATGTAGCTTTAGGCTCACTGGCCCCGCCATAATTCCTCTATCAGAATAAAAAAAAATACTTTACAAGTGACAATGAAAAAAAAAACCTTTTTCCTGAAGAGTTCCATTTGTTTTGCAAAAATGGAATTGCATGTCAAGGAATGCTTGGAAATTGGTTGAAAAAGAAAGCCAAAAAGGTATGAATACCGAGTAAGGTAATCGAATATGCAACTGAATGAAAATACTTTATAAAAAGTCACAACTGTAAACTTTTAAGTGTGGCACATTCATCATTTTCTTTCAGCTAAGTTTAATTGGTGTAAGAGTGGAGGAGTTGTAACCCAGTTGAAAAACTTTGCTTTACCAACACATTTGTTGATTTAATTTCGGGGGGATCGAGTTCGATAAAAAGCTCGCACCTCTGATTTTTCAGAGCTATACGAGTTCTAATTTAAGCAATAAATATCACTTGCTTTAACGATGTAGGAAATCATCGTGAGGAAACCTGCATACCTAAGAGTTCTCTATAATAAATAAATAAATATACTACGACATTACACACATCGCCACCTAGCCTGAAAGTAAGCGTAGCTTGTGTTATGGGTACTAAGATAGCTGATGAATATTTCTATGAATATAAAACACAGAATTACTTATAATATACAGATAAACACCCAGACACTGAAAAACATTCATGTTCATCGCACAAACATTTTCCAGTTGTGGGAATCGAACCCACGGCCACGACTCAGAAAGCAGGTTCGCTGCCCACTGCGCCAGTCGGCCGTCAAGCTATAATTTTCTCAAGAGCATGGTGAATTACGGCCTAAACCGTTTTGCATTCTGAGAGTAGATCCGTCTCTTGAAGTGATGGTAATGGATTGATAATGTTGAACAAGTTTGTCAATAGTGCGGACTCTATAGAAACCTCTACACTCTAAAGCCATCTCATTGGATAAAGTCGAGAGCGAATTTAAAATACACTTTATACAAATAACCTTTTAACGAGTTATTTTGAGCCATCCAAGTTCTGTCTATTTGTAATGAATCAATGATATTTCATGAAAAATTTCACAAAGCATTGCGAAGAGCATAAATCGCACCAATAATCCTTTATTCGAGACTGACATTTCCAGTTTGAAAATGCCAAATTATTGCACATGCACATTGCAGAATGGCGTTCGAAAAGCAATTTAATAGTGTCATGAAAATGGGAATATTACCATGAAAATCATCATTCTTGTGCGTATGCTCATCGAGTTCATTTTAAACTCTTCAACTCTTTTTAAGAGTATTATTATTTTAATACGTATATTCTTTACCTACCTCTTTTATTACAGTATTTTTTTGTTAATCCCATTTGATTCCCTGAAATACAAAGGAGTCTGTAATACAAAAATCAAGTTTATTGGTTGCTTAGTTCCTGCAGGAAGGATAAACAAACAAACCCACTATTATACCAAGTATACCAAGTGAGCTATTTCAACTGTGTGATAGTGGTAGATCAATGACATAAAGTATTGATCCACATACAACTTGACGAGATACCGGCTTAACTAGTAATGATTTTACTAGTTGACGACCTCCCTGGTGTTGTATGGCTAGTGGTCTTTTAAGTGGGAGGTCCCTGGCGTTATTTCATAAATTCTTAATTTTCTCTGGTCTGATCTGGTGGATGCTACGGCCGTGCCTAGTTTGCTAACTAGCCACGGCCCTACCGACTTAGGTGTTTCGGTAGGATGCCGCGTAGAAACCGATAAGAAGCATGGGCTTACTGTAACAGCCCCACCCCTAAAAGGTTAGCCCACTACCATCGCAGACTGTATCATTAATTACCATCAGTAGGGCTAACACAGGCTGGAGACAAAACTTATATCCTCGATCGTATATAGATGCTAAAGCACGGGAACATAGAATAAGAGAAGTTTACCCCCGTTTATTATTTATTACACATACGAGTATATTATTTGGATATTATTTCCACTTGTGCATTATTTGCACTCTGAGAGTTGATAAAGCTGTGGGAGAAGATGAATTTTTATACTTTTCTTTTGTCTCCCGGCCATACAAGCCGTACAGGTGAGATTGGAGTCAAGGGCTAACTTGTAGTCGACTGAAAAAAACAGCAATAATGTATTTAGAGACTGGTCTTGAAATAAATTAACAGGGCACATAAATAAGTAATCAATAAAATCCCTTTCATGTACAGATGTTAAGGTTTCATTAGTGTAGAGATTAATTTCAAAGTCAAATATTTATTTTTTCCAATAGGCCCATAGATGGCGCTTTTCTCTAATAAGTACGTTACGTAAATAGACGTGTACATGTTAGTGAGATGATTCTAGATAGTTCCTAAGCTTTTTATAAAAAAATGAAGCAATTTTAAAATAGACATGATAATTTTAGCAACTGCCATAAATATTAAATAAGACCGCATAATGTGAATTCAAAATTTAAATTCAAGAGGGTGAATTTAAATTTTGAATTCACACAATATTCGTTATATCAAGTGCTTCGAGTATGCTCATCGATGGTTACGCTCCATTTCACGCGAGCTCCGAACATCCGTCGGATCTGTCACGTAAGCACTTTCTGTGAAGATAGCCCTATGTTATATTAACTAATATAACTCACGCATGAGTTTGTCCACGAAGGATTTGTTTTCTGAGTCTACAATAGTATTTACAATATGCCGCGTGGTGAGGCCAGATTAGAATACAGTTGTCACCAACCCTCCCTGCGAGTACAAGACGATTCATGAAATATAGCGTAGAATAGGCAGCAGCCTCTTCCGTGCTACTACTACCAACAACTGTCGACCTATAATCATCTCCCCGAATACCGCTTCGTTAGGAGAACCCTTGAGTCTAGCAGTGGTTTATTACAGGCTATTGATTGAAAGTATTCATCATCATAATATCATTTCAACCGATAGATGATAACTGCTAAATATAGGTCTCTTCTAAGGACTTCAGTACTCCAGTGTTTTATAACAAATGTACTTAGCTACTCCCTGCCACTCGCTATAGGTAGGTCAAATTTCGAGAACGAGGTAACTCTCGAAAACTTTCGAGATTCGAATGCTGTCGGAAAAGTTTCGTGACATATTTTCATCTAAAATCCCTCAATGCTTGACGACCTTCCTGGCGCAGCGGTGAGTGCTGCGTTTTAAGTGGGAGGTCCCGAGTTCGATCCCAGCAGCGGCAATTTGGCAAAGACGTTTATTTTCTCAAAAGTTACAATTCCCCTCAATGAGAATATTTACAATTTGTTTTTATGTAGGTAATATACAAACAACGGCAACTTACAATACAATCAGAAATTATATAAAAAAACTTGACGGTAAATTTTTAAATACTTCATACTGTCATACAAAGCTAGGACCGCACGTAGGATTTGTGAATTACAAAGTTTTTAAGTTTTTTCTTTCACATTAAACCTGCCATAAAACCGCGTGATCCAAGATTGAACTTCCGAGGACAGAATATTTTCTTCCTTGGGAAATCAAAGGAAGTATAATGTGTTTTTCTATCATCCTTAATGCATCGTTATATTAATAATTCAGTATAATACGTACTATTGTTTAATATTTATGAGGTGACTGGGACTTATCTCGGGAAAGTAATGGGCAAAGTTGGAACAATTTCCTCGCGTCCTCTTAGCAAAATTTGGTTTTTGGTAACTGGAAACATAAATTATTGTAAAAAGTAACTTTTCACTTGGTGAAGTGTAAACTAGAGTGGTTTATCTTGCATACTTTCCAAAATATATTTTTTTTACTTTTTAAAGGAAAAATTTAACAAAATTCCGCCAGATTGATATATTAGTTTCAAAATTTTACTGAATGCCAAATGAAAAAATCTCTTGCCAAATTATTCATAATTAATTATTACCAAAGTGAACACAATATACCATTGCTGTAAAAAACAAACAAAAAAAAAAAAAAGATTCAACCGTGTTTAATTATTTAGCACATAATATATTTTAGTCTCTTTTAGCAAAAGTCATGGACTACTTGCAGGTGAACGTTAAAGATAATTGTTTTAACTAAAGGGTTCAAATATGCCCGGATTATTCATTATTTAATTTGTCTAAGTACTAAACAATCTGAAAAATTGTTGTGTGATTTCTAAAAAGAGGCTGATGTGTTTTGAAGATAAGATCAATCGAAAATTCGCAATAAAAATTCCCCTTTAAATCCGTTTATCTACTGGTTTCCTAATTAAATTTCTAATGCTCTTGTCAGTAATGCTATTGAGGTAAACCATTTCGGGTCACTTAACATTGTAGAGGTCATCCTTAGGAACAAAATTAATGGTCCGTGAACACTCGGATGCTATCAGTCCGCCACTAGGGTGGTTACTTACGTGTTAGGGTGATAGAAAAACATAATATTTACTCTATTTACGACATAGAATCTGTCTGAGTCGGACCTAGAAATACCATTTTAAGGTATCGTAAACACTTATATGGGATACGGGGGTGAAGGAAATGTCATTGATGCTTAAAGATTTCTCGCACAAAAGCGAAATAAAGTAAAACGCGATCTTAAATGGTACCTGGCCGATCCGTATTTCCATTATTTTACATACAATAATCAAAACCACAAGTAATCCCTCGATAGTGATATTTTTGTAACCTATTTTTTTTTATAAATAACTAAGAAAACCACGTTAATCGATTATTATACTACATTGGGTAGAGAAAAAGATAAAGAAACACTTTATTGCACGTATAACATACATATAGGAAAAGAAATATTAATGAAACAGTAACAATTTAGACAAGCAATCTCTTACAGGCAACCTTTGTAGAAAGTACTTAGAGCAAGAGAACGGGATAGTGCCAAGAGTGTTGTAATATATACCAAAATGTATAGATACTAATACATAGATAATTTATTTTATATTTTTATTTATACTCTTTATTTGCACACAAATAAAAATACAGAAGAAGAATAAAAGAAAACACAGACAGAAGAAGTATACAAAAGGAGGCCTTATCGCTTTGTAGCGATCTCTTCCAGGCAACCTTAGGATAAGGAAATCAAAAAAATTTAAATAAATATACGTAATATATAAGTATAAAATATACATAATATATAAAAGTAGATTTAGACGTAATTTACAGACAGTAATAAAGCAACAACTTCAACTGCCAACACCCAAAGAGAGGTAGTAGTCCTTCACACGACTCTTAAATATAGGAAGGGAATTACTTCCACGGATTTAGAGCCATTTAGATAACCATTTAGTCAGAAAATTGGTCAGACTTTTTTTATAATATTAAATGTAGTTCTAACCTTGTTTCGGAATATTCGTCTAATCCTCAAAGCTATATGGTTAGCTTTGAACTAAAAACTCGCGTTGTCAGGAATATTACTCGTTGAGCGCTACGCTATCTATCGCCATCAGTGGCGTGCATAGAGGGTATGCACAGGGTATCCAGAAGATATAAATGAAGAAAATCTCCAGTACGAGTTATAAATACTTAAGGGTAGGCTTTTTATAACTCTTACAATGGCCTATCCTTAAGTTTTTATAACTCGTACTGGAGATTTTCTTCATTTTATATCATCTGCATACCTTGTGCATACCCTCTATGCACGCCACTGATCGCCATCTAATGTTATATATTTAGTGTTAATCTTTTCCAACAGCCTTATAGTAATCATAATAATCATCATCATATCAAGCAATTGACGTCCACTGCGGGACATAGATCTTTTGCAGGGAGTTCCAAATACAACGGTCTTGTGTCGCTTGATCTTTATCCAGCGGCTCCATGCCACCTGTTTGATGTCATCTCTCTGCCGGGGGGGTCTATCACCACTGCGTTTACCGGTGCGAAGTCGCCTTCCAGCACCTTGAGATCCTATCGTCCGTCAGTTCTTCGAGCTATGTCCCTCACCCATTTTATTTTTATTAGCGATACGCCAGCGCTTGACGACAATCATGCCCGTTAGAAGCAAGGAGGAGGAGTCTAGGTTTGAGCACGCTTGCCTAGAGAAAGCCTATTCACTCTTGCCTTGAAGTTACTTAAGTTATATATTTTAGGAAACATAGTTGCCGGGAGGGCATTTCACATCCTAGAGGTACGTATAAGAAACGTGGATAAAAAACGTTTCGTGCGTGTTGATGTTATGTCAACCACATAAGGATGTCACGACATCTGCGCGACTCGTTGAGCAATGTCCAACGTTTACTAAATATATTAAATAGTATGCAGTCTGCACGGAAGTGTACAGCGTTGATGCGGGGATAGCCCAGTTAGGACTTCGGCTTCACTGTCGGGGGCTGAGTTCAAATCTCAGCAAGCACCTCTTATTTATTTATTTATTTATTTATACACTTTATTTGTACACCACAAATATTAAAAAAAAACAATGGACACCACAAAAATAAACTTAAAAAGTAGGATACAAAGGGCGGCCTTATCGCTTAGTAGCGATCTCTTCCAGGCAACCTTAGGATTAGGAAAACCAAGGGAAACCGATTAGTGGGGTGTATTATTATTATATACATACTTACGAACAATTACACACTAATACTTATCAAGATTACACACATAAAATACTAATAATAATAAACTCTCTCTACTAATAATAAATAACTCTCTTACTTTTCTAAGGTATGTGCGTATTAAGTCATTAAAATATCACCTGCTTCAACTGTGAAGGAAAATATCGTGATGAAACCTGCATGCCTGAAATTTCTCCATAATGTTCTCAAAGGCGTGTGAAATCCACCAATCCACAGTGCGTAGCCTATTGGACTAAGGCCCTTCACATTGTGGGACGAGACCCTTGCTCTGTAGTGGGCCGGTAATGGGTCATATGTTGATTATGACCAAATGATGAATCAATAACTGTGTAAGTTGGTCAAGCCAAGCTAAACTAACTTAGCTTAGCTCTTGATCTTCAACTCTCATAACGTATACATTTCCTTAGTCACTTCGTACGACACCTGCGTGAAGAGGAGTAATATGAGATTAATAATTTAAGAGTTTGCCGTGACGTAGCATCCTTAGCATGAAGTTTATTCACGAGTGTGTATGGTTTTATGTCTTATGAAATCCTAACTTAATAAATACGATTTTGAGTTTGTTGGTTTTTTACGCCTTAGCTATTCAACCGATCATACTGAAATTTTGCATACACGTTGTCAGAGATACAGATAAGATCATAAGGTACTTTTTATCCAGAAAAAGTACTTAACCTAGAGATCAAATTAAGATTTTAAGAAAAGGTGGTGATTATTGTATTCTGATAACCGTCACCACACGGCAAACGTTTATTACTTATTTTTACAAGAACTAAACGTTTATTACTTACCAAACGTTTAGTAAACTTAGCTATCATAGCTGTTGTTCGCATGACGATGTTATTTGATACCCAAACTGGGCGGCATGCGACGCCCAGATACCCAATACGGTCAACGGGCTGATTGGTGCGATCAAAATAACGATGTTACCTACAACGTGCCACTAGTTTCAATTACTATGAAGGTATGTGTGAACATTTCTGCACTGGCCAGCAATTGAGCTAGCAAAAAAAATAAATCACTGAAAATCTATTATCTGAATACAGAGTACGTAACGTTGATAGCCAAGTGATAAGGATATCAGTTTCACTTTCGGGGGCGGAGTTCTAATCGCCGCACGCAACACTAACTTTTCTTAATTATGTGCGTTTTATATAATCAAAATATCGCTTGCTTTATCAGTAAAGGAAAAACATCGTGAGGAAACCTTAATACCCGAGAGTTCGTTATAATCTCAAATGCGTGTGGAGGCCACCAATCTGGACTGGGCCAGCGTAGTGAACTTCGACCTTTCAGCCCTTCTCATGTGTGGGAGACCCGATAATAGGTTGGTATGATTTTTATAACATTACATTGTTTTTAAGAAAGACGCTCGCTCCCTTGGTTAGTACGTTTAGATATTTTTAATGCAGTATTTAGCAATAGATAGAGTGATTGAAAATGAATGTTATAACGTTATAACGTAGTAAACATGCTTATTATTACAGAGAAAACAAAACAAATGCAAAGATATGGAATGATATGTCCTAACAAACATATTTTTGTTCGCTTACCAATGTAAGAATAAAAAAGAATGTACGAAATGCAGGCTAAAACTTGCGAGATACTGCAAAATTGTGTTAGGTATTAATTCTCTCCGAACTGCCCCACATTAGATAGGTAGATCGACTTTGATGCCATTTAAATATCAATTACAAAGTCACTGTGTATTGCCTTAAAATATGATGATGATGATTTTTATGAATAAATGTCTTTTTTTTAATTGAAATATCAATATCAACACTTGATTCACATATAATCTATTTCTTCTATCTTTATATAAAAATAAAATGCTGTCTCACTAAAATAATTTGCATAATTTCGGTCTTGAAATATTCGTGGAAGTCTAGGAAAGGTTTAAACGGTGAGAAAAATTAAAACAACAGTAAGATACTTAATTCTCCTGTACGATTGCTTGGCAGCGAACTCCTAATAAACAGCCAGACCAATTTTGATGAAATATTGTGTGTATATTAACATGGGTTATTCAATGTTTTGAAAGACAATTTTACCCGATAGGTGGCGCTGCTTTAACGGGTCCGAATATACGTTATAAATAAATGGCTGTTGCCCACGTTTATCATTAGTTTTTAAAAATCCCGCGGGATCCTTTACATTTCCTATGATATAAAGTACTCCGTGTGTCTCAAGGATGCAAGCTATCTAAAGCAAAATTTCGCGGTATTTTTTTTCTTATGAAGATGGGTAACAAAGTAGTGAGTAGCAAACATCCAAACATCCACACTTTAAAATTTATAACATTAGTGGGTAACATAAATACTTATTATAACCACCCAGACACTGACAAACAAAAATGCTACAATAAGTAGCATCATTACCAAGAAATACTTTTGACATCACTGCATACAAGTTCTTTACACACGTTGAGTTAAGTCACACAGATTCTCGTACTCTTCCTTGAGAATAGCCAACTTTACCTTAATCTGCACTGGAAATATTTATATAATACTAGCGGACCCCAGCGCCATCTGTCGGGCTAATTTGTGAATCTAAACCATCCAGGGTGCCACCCAAACGTATACCAAAAAATTCATTCAAATCGGTCCGGCTGTCTGGGAGTTCAGTGTAATAAAGATGTTTTAGAAAAATAAAAAAAATACGTGCAAACTGTTCTTCGGAGTTTGCAATTATAGTAGATAATTTAAACAATATAATTTTATTGAAAGTGAATCTTGAAGACAAATTAACTATCCTTTCCTAGATCTTTACCTAATTCTGCTAAATTCAAAACCATACCCAACTGTCTTTTGCTCTATCGAAACCATATCTTTAAATAAATATTTATTCGTCTTACTGTTCTTATTCAGTGAGTCAGTTAGCTAATGCAAGTAAGTACACAAGGCAAGGCGCAAAGTTTCGAAGAAGGTTGATAGGCCGGAGGATTTATTAGCAGTGTACAAAGATTCAACTTGCCAATAAGTCAAACGCTTATCAATTCGCAATCAATTGTTCCATGGGTAATATATTGCTAGAGGGATTGCACAAAGTCAAAGGAGTTAAGTTATATGATATACTTATATCGCTTTGTATATGCCACTAGCGATTTCCTAGAATGCCTACCTTATACTCTGTATCATCTTGTATTGTAATTTATTAATGTACTGTATTTTTGTTCAATGAATTCGAAGTCAAATGTTTCACTGCTAATATTGTAGTAGGTATATTGCTAGAGGGATCACAAAGTCAAAGGATTTAATTTATATGATATACTTATATCATCGAGATATTTAAAATGCACTAAAATATTAAAAGTCCGGGGCAACGAAATGTTCAAGAAAACTGTTTTTTTTTTTTTAATAAGTCTGAGGAATTTGCTTAAAATTAGTATATGTTTTCTTTAAATAACCTACTTACGTTCATTTATTGGGAAAGCTGTCAATCTAACAATCTCCAGAGAATGGAAATCCGGGATTTGTGGGCTCCGGAACGAATACAGCTCTAATCCTCTGTCATGTCAAGTGAATTGCTTCAGTAAAGAAACCTTTAATTTACTTCGGCTATTCGAGTATTTTCTTTAAATGGTAATAAAGAGATTTACGTAGTACATCTTCATTGTTGTTTTACCGACCAAAGGATCAGTATTACGGGTGGAAGCTGTCGCCATTTTTTAGGTACTTATATTTTTAAATCCTTCAAAAATAATGTAAGGTATGTTTTTTTAATTATTACTTTTTAATTAATTTTATATTCATTTTTCATATTTTCGAATATATATGTATATTTAATTGCAGTATCCTTCTCTCTTGCAGCTGTTCCTTCTGCCAGAGCTTGCCTGTAAGAGATTCCTTGCAGCATTTTTTATGTATGATGTAGTAACTTAGTAACAAGGAGAGTGCCACACAAGAACAAATAAGTTTGCTAGTCTGCCCATAAAACTTGCAAGTGATTTGCTATTGCGAGTTCGGACCTACATCTCCCACCTTTATTAAATATGCCACAGATTAATAAAAATAATGCTTAGGTAGGTTTGCAAGCGGTTTACCTGATGAGCTTTAGTTTTTTTTAATCTATTAAATGGTTATAAAAGGAGTCTGGAGAGGACGAAGACCCAGAAATTTCTATGACTGACCTTCAAGCGTTCCTTCGATGTTGACTCGGCAGCAATCCTTTTCAATCACCATACACAATTTTATTTGGTTGAGAATAGGTGCAATAATTATTTACGATAATTATTTTTGCTTGGGTCGACCCGAATAAGGCAGTTTAGCGGAACGAGCAATTAGCGAGCGGCGTTTTTCTATCAACGCGATCGGAAGTCGACTAACTGTCGGTGGCGACGCGTCGGGCGATTAGCGTATTCTTCACTGTTCCTGGGTATGTGAGAAAGGAAATATCATGTGTATGTGTATGACCATATTAAAAAATAAATGGCGTAAACATTAAATACAAATAGTACACCGTACCAACACCATCCTTATCGCAGGGCACATGATTCCTTTCTCATAGGAGAGTAGAGTTAAGAGTCCCACCACTCGGCTCTTATGTATGTCTGTGGTATTACCGGACCGATAACTTAACGTGCTCTGGCAAAGTAATTAACAACGACAATTTCCTAACTCCATGCTGCCACTGAGAAAAGCTTGATAGAGAAACCAGATACGTACCAAAAAAAATTTTGTGCTATATGCGAATTAACCTCGCAACCGTAGTCAAACATACTGTTAAAAAGGACCATATTACTAGAACTGTAAAGTTCATAATCACGCATGACAACGCAACGTATAGATATTTTCCTACGTATCTACCTACCTTTCCTATTTTCATGCCTACCTAGTTAATGAAAATGTTTCTGGATCATTCCTTTTGTTTACGATTTTCAAGTAAACAAGGTTCCCGGCCTCAGATAACTGGTATAGGCGTCGCGACTGAGTCTGTCTGTTCTGAGAGCAAAGTAACTTATTTCTAAGCAAAACAAGTGCAAAATAAGGCCACCACACAGGACTACGATAGACCTGCGATTTGAAGTGTGTTCTAGAACGGTGGACTGAAGAGGTGTTGGTGTACTTGTACCAATACTTATTGCAAGAAAATATAGTAGAGCATGTAAGGAACTATTAAGGGAATATTTAAAACCATTAAACATTATTAAAAAATTTCAAGAAACAATTAAAATTATATTTGATTATTAACCTATGTTCATAACATTGAGTTGGTGGGTACTTTGATATAAATACGACTGCATTATCGATACACTTGCGTCCTGCATGGACTCGAAAGATGCAAAGATACCTTCCGGTGTCTTAGTCGTTTATCACTAGATAGCCTTAATGGTTGCCAACGTCCGATAGAAGTTGGTACTGCAAGAAAAAGAAACAGTACTTATTACTAGATTAACGAGCCAGCCTCCTAAAAGTTACTTTGTATATCTGTATCTCTTCTGTAGCTGTCTTTTACGCCATTAGTTGCCTAGTTGAGATACAACCTAGGCCACCAAATTTTATGTATTGGTTTGTGTTATGTTTTTCTATTTTCTACGTTTTTAAGTGGCGTTCATTAAAAGTGTATTCTGAATGAATAGCTAACCAGACCTAATTGGTAGTATATACTGTGACCTAATTAATTAGCATGTAAAAATTCGTTTGCCTTTTGGTACCACGTTTAATTCGGAACACCGAGCTCGGAGGTACGCGAAATCACAATTAACATACAAATGTCCACTAAACCCAACCGGCCCTTTTAGCGAAATTACAAAAGACAATCCAACGAGAACTTGTAAAAGTCACTGAGGACATAGACTAAATTATACACCACGAAACTACAATAGTTTTGATGAGTGGAGACCCTCTTTAGAAGGTAGTGTTTCAGGTAAATTGGATAAGACGGGTGACGTGTTTTGTTAACATAGCGTATTCTTTTGGGAGTAGATTCTGTTACTCTGTTTTATTTCGACAATTTGAATGTATTTCGCTTGAAGGCATTGCTCGAGTACCTTCTTCTGCTTGCACGACTACATTTTGTAATTTTCTTAAATTTTTTACTTACTGCATGTTTGACGAACTCTCTGGTATAGCAATGAGGCTTGTAGTCTTTTAAATCTATCAAATCAAATTATAATTTCTGACTTTTGCCCTGGTTTAATCTGGTCCGGCTTCGGCTGTGGCTAGTTTGAGACCAACCGAAAAAGAAGTACCGCAAAACAGTTCAGCGTTCTGGTGCGATGCCGCGTAGAGTCCGTTAGGGAAACAAGCATGCCTGATAGATCTCCATAATAACCCGAAAGGCGTGTGCAGTCTAAGAACGCACCTGGCCAGGGTGGTTGACTATCGTCGAAACTCTTTTTTGCCGGCCGGTAATAAATAAATAAATTTACTACGAAAATACACACATCGCCACCTAGCCCAAAGTAAGCGTATCTTGTGTTATGGGTACTAAGATGACTGAATTTTTTTATGAATATTACACTTAAATACTTATAATATAAATTTTAACAATTAATTAAATTATTATAATTGGAGATAATTGGAAATTTGCACATAAGGAGACATCATGGAGACGTAAAATCATTTACATTTTACACTTACACGAATTCTCGTGAGTTAGTCTAAAATTAAATAAATTTAACATAACTGACAGACTTTGCTTACAAACATTGCTACTACGAGACAATTGGCGTCAAAGTTTCATTTGTCTTCGTCAAAAAGGCGGCCGCAGTAAAAACGTTGATCGATGTGGGCCGCACATAACACCTGCTTGAGTTGTTACATTTTTTTTATTTCCTTTCCTTATTTCTTTTCCATTAGCGAACATTTTTTCGCTTACACTCTTAAAGCATTTCACTGTTTCATTTTTAAAAGCTTATCTTTCTTCTGTCATATTATATTTCTGTATTAACAGGCACAAGTAATGGCAAAGTAATTGGCGAACAGAGAAAGGAGTCTAGTGAAAACAAAGGTCAAACGTTTTCGCACAGTATTAGACGCACATGTGCTCATAATTACAGCTCGTTTGCTACAAATGTTTGTATAGAGAAGAGAGCTTAAGGAACAAACTATTTCAAAGGGAAATAGACTAAAAAGAAACACTTAAAAGGACACTAAAAATTATAAAGTTTTCTGTTGGAGAGCGTGGGGATGGGACTTGAATAATACTCGTTTCCACTTATTACATTTGAACTATAATCGAGCAGAACCTCCTCTAACAAATATTCGTTATAAATGGATCCTCGGGAATTAGAAGTAAATAAATAAGTAAATAAAAATAAATATACTACGACAATACAAGCGTCGCTATCTAACCCTCATCTAGCCTTGAAGTAAGTTTAGCTTGTATTATGCATACTAAGATAACTGATGAATATTTTATACTTATAATATACTAGATGTGCCCTGCGGCTTCGCCCGCGTAATTTTGGGAGGCAGCGTACTGCTACATAGTCTACACCTATAGACATATATTATGAGATTTTGAGATTTTTTCACAAACTTTTTTTTTCTTACGTAGTTTTTTTTTTGCAATGAAAAGTATACTATATTATTTCTTATACCTACAAGAATATGTATAAAAAGTTTCATGAAGATCGATTCAGAATTTTTCGCGTGAAAGCGTTTTAAACAAACTTACATTCACATTTATAATATTAGATCTATCCCTAATAGATCAAAAGTGGTGATAGCCAAGTGGGTAGGAACTCGACTTCACTTTCGGGGGCAGAGTTCGGATCCCAGCACGCACCTCTAACTTTTCGAAGTCATGTGACTTCAACGATGAAGGAAAACATCGTAAGGAAAACTGCATGCCTGAGAGTTCTCCATAATGTTTTCAAAGGTGTGTGGAGTCCATCTGCACTGGGCCAGCATGATGGACCACGGCCTTAACCCCTTCTCATTGTGGGAGGCCCGTACCCTTTAGTGGGCTGGTAATGGGTTGATATGCTGATGATGATCATAAATACATAGATAAACACCCAGATACTTAAAAACATTCATTGTCAGCACACAAACATTTTCTAGTTGTGGGAATCGAACCCCCAGCCTTGGAATCTGAAAGCAGGGTCACTGCACACTGCGCCAATCGGCAGACTGATGCGCTTGTAATGTGTTTCCTTATTTATTTTAGAAAACTCTTGAAGATTTGAAAAAAGCCGTTTTTAATTTATGTATCGCATACAAATTGTTAGAGATGTTGTATGCCCCAACTACACGGCTAAATTGCAAACGGCTTACGTACAGCTTCGTATCGATCTCAAATATCCGATCGTAAGCCTTCATTCCATTGTAAACCCCACAAATCCCTTAGTAGATTGTTCTTTGGATCTATTTCTCTCGTGCTACTTTATGAAATGTATAAAAGCAATTATCTTTTTTCTGTCTCTAATTTTATTGTTTCTAAAATCTTAAATACTTTTTTATTTTTCCTACGAGTTATTTCTTGACTGCAATCTCAATTGGTGGAAAGCATTTCTTTCCACCAATTGAGATTGCAGTCTGAGATTAACATATCGAAGCTAAATTCATAAGAGGCGGTCGTGATTATTTCTCTGGTGGCAGACTTTGGCCGTGGCTAGTTAGCACCCTACCGACAAAGGCGTGGCGCCAAGCGATTTTGTGTTCCGGTATGATGTTGTGCAGAAACCAACTAGGGTTATGCCCACCATACTGTCAACAGGTAAGCCCGCTACCCTCTTAGACTGCAGCATCGTTTACCACCAGGCGAGATTGCAGTCAAGGGCAAACGTGTAGTGAAAAAAAAACATTCCATAATAGCAAATTATTCAACATGCACGGTTGCAGGAAATTTGTCAAACCCAAAAAAGTTACATGAATTTAGAGTAGATAATCATTTCGATTAAATAGGACGTTTAAGGGTCAAAGTGCACAGTCTACTAAGACATAACTGCCATACCCCTAACAGGTTATGGCAGTTATTTAAACCCATACCCCCCTAATAGCCGTCTTTGATACCATCTCCTAATTTGTTCGACGGGCTCAACATAAAAATAGTATGTATTTTGAAATGGTAACTAACAAAATTATTTGTGTGCTCAATCTATATCTTATTTTATTATATCCAGAAAAAGTAAAAATTCATTTCTAACTGCTAGTATGAATTTACCAAACCACACAGTGTTTTATTTAATTCGCATATTTAACTCACACGTATCAAAGTAATATGCTTCAAATTTCAAATGAAGCCTTTAAATTTGACCTTCAAACGTAAGGAAATATATACAAGATTGAATTCTGAAACGTGATATGGAATATTTAACTCAATATTCATTACTCTTGACTTGCCAGTTTCGGTTTTAATTGGGATTCTGATAGGTCTACTTCGAGGTGAATCAATTTTGTGGCCATACTGGAAAACCTACATACATAATCTACCGATTAAATTGATTGTACATACTTTTTAAATCGATGTATTTTTGTTATTTGGCTACGAGATCCAAAAAAACGATGAAAGCAAAATTTTTTATATACGTCTCATTACTGATCAAATAAACAGGCCGGATGAATGATGTTAAATAGGTTTTCTTAAAAAAGTTGTTATAAAAATGAGATGAGAAAAATAACTGAATAGAATAATAATATCCGGAATATCTTAACATTAAGCGGATGTCTTAAACGCGCCAGACGCATCCATCAATGTTTTACTAAACTTCAAAGCATCCATCTTAAGTTTTAGGAAAATGAAACAATATTAAAAGTTATCTCACCCAAATGTTAATAAAGTGGGTAATTATTAAACTTTTGATAACTATAACTTGGTGCCAGATTAAATTGGTTTAATTAATAATTGTATTTAATTAACTGCCTATGCTCATGACATTGTGACGGTAGGTATTTTGATATAAATACAGGTGCATTTTTAAATATTTCTGTCTCGTGAAAGAGTCAGACAGCTCAAAGATACATCACGATGTGTTAGTCGTTATCATATGATAAAATTAGATTGTGTGATTAACTATTGTGTGTAACTTTTTAAACTCAAGTAGATTGACTTTCTCATTCTCTTGATCTTTATCATTTACAAACTGCAATGCAACATGAAATCCTGCCATTTCCTTCAATGGCAGAGTTATGGAAAAACTTGAAGACACTTATGTAAAATATATGGTTGTTATAATAAAAATGAAAACGGAAAGTAGTGGTTGAAAAATGCATACTCGCTGCAACCAATCATAATGCTGATGCTTAAACCAGCGCGTCTTCTCATTGGTCGTAAATTTGTAAGCTACTCAATGTGCGGTTTAAACCCCTTGATCAGGCCATACCTTTACTAAAATCAAAGATTATATACAAGGAAAAATATTCAATTCCTATTAATCGAAAATATGCCCTAAATTCCACTTGCTGACTTTTGTAGCTGAAACATAATTTACGACCAAGCACCAATTTCATTTGTGCCACATTGTGGGGTAATAAACCGCTATTTTTCTTTGTTCCATACAGAAACTTTATATCACCAAAGGTCGCATTCAAAAGTTTTATTAAGTTTGCGCTGTCAAAGGAGCGAAGGTGGCTAGAAAGCTATATTTCGACGCGCAACTAGTTTGAATAAATAACTTCAACTTCGGTACATTTTGGATCATTTGCTGTGAATAAATTCATCATGTACCTACTTACTATTCTATCGTAAATCTTATTGGTTTACTGTTAGCCGATAAAAGAATCATAAACTCTCACCACGAAAGGGATAAATATCCATCATTATTTTTTTTAAGACGTTGTCAATTTCCTTACATTTTCATTACATGCGAGACATTCGTACAGCGTAGTTCGGATATCATTATCAAGCGCTACCGGCCCCACTTGATAACTTTATGAATAACTAATATAACAATGGTGATTTTATTTCGATAGTCAGAGTAGAGTACAGAACTTCGTTGCTGACGAGGTTCCTTTGAATGCACACGTTTACTATACCTATTTAAAATTCCATAATTATCTTCAACATCAGTTTGATTTATGTAGCTCTAACGCTTTATTGAAGAATCTTAAGTTATTATCATCCGCTGAATTAATTGAGTTTAACAGGAAACCGTGAGAAAACTATGTTGAACCAGTTGACCAGACCTTTTTGTTCTGTAGCAAGTCATAAATGGTATTGCTATCCTTCGAGACGGATTTAGATGATTAATGGATGAAAAATAACAAATAAAACAATGTTACAATTCACACAATTTTATTGTTTCATTACAGTTTCAGCCTTGCTTTTATAAATAAATTTATACACTATTTACATCACAAAACTTTCGCATTAAGTACAAATTCCGTAAAAACTCTCAAATTTCACCATTCGACCATTTTACGCAGATATGAGAAAATAATGATATTTGTCTATACAATGGTAACATGTGATACAATTTATGTATTAATAATAAGAAGTACAGAGGGGACCCGGGAAGTGCGGATCCTGAGTAACTCCTTACAACATCGATCATAACATCCTTAAATGATTATCTGTGGAGCTGCAATCGCTCTTCGCGTATTGTCATTGTCGAGTTAGACCTAGACTTTGGGCGAGCTGGGTACACCGAGACACAACTTCATCTTGAAGCAGGCTAAAGGCCATTGCTATCAATATAAGTCCAAAAACAAGATAAGCGCAACAGGCGATCATCTGTATGTATTCGCTTCTAGTAGTCTCACTTTGCTTTAACGTCAGGAAACTCGATGGTACGAAATCACCGAAGCCTATCGTGGCTAATGCAATGAAGCAAAAATAGGCTGCGTCGAGGAAACTCCAGTTCTCCCAAGCGGAGAAAATGGCCGCTCCAACGCATATATATCCTATTAGGAGAAACAATACAATGCCCACTGGTATGTGGCAGTGTTCGAGGCTGTGGTTTTGATGCTGCACACTCGTGGACACACTGCTACTGGGAACTGCACAACTCTTCGTCTTGTGATTTTCATCATTCCAGATTAAAGGCACTCTCGATGGTGTGTCGTGCGGACATATTCTAAAGAAATAAAAATCGATTATAAACTATATAATATGTGCGTTTACTTTAGAACTTTTTTTTCTTTTTTTATTCCACTAGAAGTTAGCCCTTGACTGCAATCTCACATGTCCATGTTTTTCCGACGCGTAGTTATTGCATTAAGTGAATGTGATGTGATGTATTAAGTGTGTGTGTGAATGTAGTGATGGTAGCGTGCTAACCTGTTAAAGAGCATAGTAGTCATACCCCTAATTGGTTTCTAAACGACATTGCATCGGAACACTAAATCGCTTAGCGGCACTTATTTGTCGGTAACTAGTCACGGCCAAAGCCTCCCACCAGTGCAGACTAGAGAAAATTGTAAATATAAAAATTACCAAATTGCTTCTGCCGGGAATCGAACCTGGGACCTCCTCCTTTTCCTCCTCCTTTGCGACCGGGTGGGCGTCAAAGATTAATGCAATAACTACGCGTCGGAAAACACCGACTTAATTTTTTATTTGGTCCAAGTCGATCCAAGTCTGGATGTGAATATGAAAAAGAAGCATTTCCGAGCATCAATGCGAGCAGAAAACCATAACATAATTCATATATGGATCTGGGTGGAGTATATCGTTTAAATGATATATTATATCCATACTTATTTAAATGTGAATAAAATATATAATGTGAAAATGCATTTATTGTTATTTACTATATACATGCAGCAACAAGGCCAGGTGCTGTTAAAATGAATTTTATGAGAAAGTCAGTTTGTCAGTAGTTTCATATGCTTGCCTTTCTCGCTTTTCTGACATTAGTAGGGAAGGGATGCAATACACAGTAATTGTGGGGTAGCAGGTAGAACTAGTAATCAATGAATAACTTGTCACAACGATTATAGTATAAATTACTTCATATGTATCAAAAACAGAGAAGGTATCCTTTTTCTATTGTTGCTTAAACATAAATAATGTCACTGTTTTCGATTTTTTATATTTTATTATAAAAATTGATTCCAATGTTGCCCATATCCTAGTTTCAAATACCAAAATAACGTCTATGTGATAGCCTAGTGGTAAGGACTTCGGCTTCTCATGTGGTGGGACCGAGTTCGATTCTCAGCACGCACGACTAACTTTTAAGAGTTAGGTGCATTTTAAGCAGTGAATATCACGATGGTTTAGCGATGTATGAAAACATCGTGCGGAAAATTATTCGCCTGAGAGTGCTCAAAGACGAGCAAAGTCTACGCGACCGCACTTGGCCAGCCTGATGGACTGGGGTCAAATACCTGCTCATTCTGATTGGAGACCCGTGCCCGGCAATGAGCCTGTAATAGGTTGATAATGACGATGATTATTGCTAACGCTGCTTGCTGTTTAAGCTAGGCAATTCATAATTTAAGCAATGCGAGTAAATTCAACAAACCCTTCTTCAGCATCCTCGGAATCATCAAGCTCATCTTGGCTCCTATTTAGGTACATCTCCCCGCACTCCTCGGCGATCAGCTGCTCAATGGCCGGACCCCGCGGCCTCTGTATCGTCCCCCTTCCCCTGCCCCGTACCGGCCCGTGTACTGTGGCCAGGCACTTCATATTGTTCATGGTTTTCTTGCGATCAAGCGTTTGCGTTTGGAGAGCTGTCGATGTTTGTGGTTCTGTAAAAACACATTTTTATTACATGAAAGGGTCGAATGCATTACTTGCAGACTTATATTATACTTATTACAAAACTGGATCATTAAACTAACAAAATGGCGCCGACTAATTGGTGCTAAACGTCAAAAGAGCACCAAACGAGCGCTTTTTCTACTGACTTAACAGAATCATTATACTGAATCCAACAAGCTATCTTTAAACTGTCGCTAGGTACCTATAGCTATTCGAAAATATGAATAAGTCATCTGACAAGGTTATGTGGATTTTCTTAAATAATACTAATACAACGAGTTCTTTTGAAGTCCGTGGTACGGCGAGAATTATTTAATGGGTAATGTGAGTCTAAGCATTTTTTGTAAATCTATGACCATATTATCTATGACGCTCAGAAACTAATTTTAATATATTTGTTGACGTATTGGTTTCAGATTTTAGGGGAATCAATGTAGATTATAAAAGTGTAATAATAAAATAAAACTGCTTTAAGACATGAATCGGAGCCAAATTACAAACAAAAAAGTCTCCAAAATAGTTCTTATAGGAAATGAAACACGAATACTTTAACTTATGACGCAATAGTTTACTGTTACCTCAAGGGGCAATTTTTAATGACTTTTTTGTTTTTGTTTGGCATTGGCCTTGGTAATGGCCCGTTAAGTGATCCGGTTGAAACTGCGGATAAAAAGATAATTTATGGTTATAAACTGCCGTACTATTTTAGCCATCCATCTTGACTGCATCTTGATACCTTATCAAGTGAAACGATTAAAAGAAATAATAAACGTTAATTATGCTGTTAGTTCTGAATCGATTTTTTTTATTATAGAGTTTTTATAGAGCTTTTTTATTACTTCAGTACACGGGTATGGCAGTGACATCGTACCGGAACACCAAATCGCTGGGCGTACGTCGGTACGTCTTAGCCGTTAAGGTGGTAACTTTCCCTAGCCTCTGACCAGAGAAAACTTGACAGAGCTAGTTAAAGGGAAATAGTTGTATTACCGCCTATTAGATATGTTAGATGCAGATGGAATATAAGACCATATTATAATGGCTGCAGAATTACAAATGGGAAATTCCGTTTTCCTCCGATAATTCTGTTTAAACTTTTAATGAGAAAAGTCAAGGTACTTTGAACTTTACCATCGGTCAAACAAGTGCTAGGAAAAACTTTCCTCGAACTTGGAACAGTTTACAAAGGTTAGTATAACATGAAGTTAAATCAATTGTATGTTGATATAAAACACCATTTTAAGAGGAACTAAAAATATTTATGTAGAAGGTATCTACGGAATTTTTTTTTCCACTTGACAGCTATCAGTCATAGCTGATAAGTGATGATGCAGTCTGTGATGGTAGCGTGCTAACCTGTTAGGGGTCTATTAGTTATATTTAACCGGCAGTCCGAAATACGCAGCATCGTACCAAAACAGTAAATAACTTGATCGCATGTATTTGTTTGTAGGGTGGTAACTAGCCACGGCCGAAGCTTTTCAACAGACCAGAACTGAGCAAATGCAATAAATAAAAAAAAACCCAAAATAATTACCTCTAACCACTGGACTCCCCAGTGTGCAGGGAGGTCCTAGGCACTGTTTCATTTATTGCGTTACCCCTACTAATACCATAATTTGTAAAAATTTACTGCATTACTATAAAAAAGGTGTGATTTACTGCATTTCTGGCATAATAGAAACTCCTGAAAAATTATCTGCAGCTCAACCTATCTAAATCCTAAACTATCCGGCAGGGTGATAATGTATTTTACAACAGGCTTGCGACAGGCGTAAACACAGACAGCAAAGATCGCAAGGATCTTTGCTGTCAAAAGTCACTTTTGCATACAAAAATAAATGCTAACGACGTTTGTCATCAAAGTTTTCAAGAATTACGCCTGTCGCAAGTTGTTGAGAGATTCGTAATCATGCTGCCATTATCTCTAGGGGTCAGATAATAAAGTATGCTTCCACATAAAAATCGTTTGCAACAAGAAGTATAAAATACATTTCCAATAATGTATGTCCGGATTGTTCCGACATAGTTTTAGTTATTCGTGATGTAGAAGCTTTAGCCAATGTATAACAATGTTGCGAGATTTTAATCCGATCATAGGGAATGTTTACCTGATAAAATATTTATAGTTTCGGAAAGTTTGATCGGATAGAAGTGGGTCCTAGTATATTTTTATTCCAATAAAACGTTAACAGTTTATGATACATATTTTTCAGATAATAGAAAGGTTTTGTGTAACTTATGCTGTTATTACTTTTTTCTATACAATATTGGATATTGGTGTTACGATATCAAAAGTTTATAAGCTAATGTCAAAATTCACAATATTTAATTTGTCTTGATACAAACGCTAGAGATATAATATGATAGTCATCATCATCTTCAAGATTGACGTCCACTGCAGCTGGACATAGGTTATTGTACCGAGCTCCACTATCAACTGTCCTTATTTCCGCCCTGTCCTTTTGGCCGCTTATTTCCTGCGGCTCCTAGCGACTCGTTTGATGTCGTCTGCCCACTTAAAGCGTTGCGTGAGATCGCCATTTCACTAACATGCCCAATTTTAATTATATCATTAATTTTATGGTACATAGTGATAATGATAAAATTGATTATTTACATAAACTTATATTATTACTGAAAGTGAAATAGTTATGCTAGAAAAGAAGATAGATAAAATAAAAAAAAACCAAATCATTCTGAACATTAACTAAAAATGTTTATTATTCATATTTTCCGTTCCACTTATTGCAGGTAGTTTTGCCGTATTAGCTTTTAAATTAGAGTGTAAGTCTGGCCATTTCTAGATGATATAAAATATAAACTTCTGGTGTTTCATAACTTCATTTTCATGTTGTTGCCATGTTGTACCCAGTTTAATGATACAAAAAAAAACTATATGACAAATTTATTTCTACGCAATCAAAATCAAAAATAGTCTAAAGCGCATAGTATCATAGCGCAATAATGCATAGTATATTTTGTACTTAGAATATTAAAAAAAAAAAAAAAAGACTTACCATCTGATAAGGTGCCACGCTTCACTCGTCCCATCGTGGCCGCTCTAGGACTGGTCGGCACTTTCTCAAACACTTGGCAATACTGTCCTCTATCACCAGCTCTCGCCTTCACAGTACCTGGAGACCTGTGAGCCCGCGGGGGGAACGACGTGTACTGGTTATGCTCCAGCGGTTGTGGTAGTAGACGCTGTTGCTCATGCAGTTGAAAGTGATTCTCCGACTGTAAGACAAAAGAGACCATTTATGCCAAATCTGAACAGCTTGCGCACACCGTCACAAAAAACCGACACCCTGAAGGTAGCTAGAAGGTTTGACAGTGTACACTTTGAATTGTCAAGTTCAAAAATCTCAAATTTTAGTTTTGAGTGAAACTTGGTTGTACGATAATGAGTCTATTAGTATTCCAAATTTAATAATGTTTATTATGTCAATTTCTTTGATTATGTAGAAATATTTTTTTTTGTGATATTTAAATAAACTTTATTTAACTAGATAGTGCGTTATAATAAACTTTCAAGGTATGAAATATCTTTTTGCTATTGTTAGTGTCAGGTAAAATTTTTGAAAAGATTTTTATCTTGTTACGCCGAAGTATCACTTCTAATGTAAAAATATATATCGATCTTTTCTTTTTAATTTTATTTTTTGTTTGTTTTGTTTTTGTTTCTTAGCTGATTAGTTTTTTTCAATTAGCGTAAAAGCTTCAGAATTCGAATGTTGAGTTAGCCTTTAGGTGTGTATAATGGTAGTCGTTAGTTAAGTTTTGTATTTCCTTTTATGAATGTGTAAGTATATTCATTGCATACCGTTGGCTTCCTATTAATAAAATAAAATAAAGTATTTGATAACTGACTCTATATTCATTATTGTGCCAAGTAACAAATTTGCAGTCTTGCTTATCAAATAACAATTATTAATTTCCAATTAGCATTGGATAGGTAGTTTGGAACGTAATAAGTTAACTAACAGATCCAATGCAAATAATTATATGATACAAATTATGTGTTAATCCCTTTGATCCGAGCAAATTTACCCAGCGTAACCATGAAATAATATCAATTCACAGTATATTAATCTATATTGAAAACCGATTTTTGATTAAAAATTTGTAATAACTATTTTGTACCGCATTATTGCAATATTTGTACACCAATTATCCGATGTGTGAATCCGCCGTGTAATAATACTTTAATTTAATAGGTACATACTTTATATAATTCCCACTCTTATTCCGATATGTATGTTTTACACGTTATTGTAGATTATTGCCTGAATTTATTGGTGTTGACTACACATAAATAAATTTCGGGTTGTTTTGACGCAGAAATATCTTTATTCAAGAAAAATTTACATGATAATATTTCTATTACTCTGTAACAAATACCCGATCGGGGTTTTCTGTGCGCTGGCACTCGTCGTTCAGTGATCTGAATTATAAGTATTCTTTATGCTACTAAGAAATATTACAGATCACTGAAGGTAGTTCTAAAAAATTATAATTGCATTGCATTTAAGACGTTTGTTACTGTCTGTGTTCTTTACATATGAAGTTAAACAAAATCTTTTTTGTTTTAATATACCAAAAACATTTATTTTAATTAATAATTGTTAAGGCGAATAGTCGCCTTACTAATTAACAGTTAAACATTTATGTAGAAACCACAAAATAATATAATCGTTTTAAAAGATTGTTTTTTATTTATTGTTGTTCCCGAAAAGGATGGCTCTTACACATAATATGTGCTCTTATATGCCGAACCTACAATTATTTTTCTGTATCGTTTTATTATTGCGGCAGTACTTAGAAACTTTGTATGTGACGAAACATGTGATTCTTCTTTTGCATGGTTATTGGCTTCCATTGTCAGTTTTATGCTTTAAATAACTATGTTGAACAAAAATTATACAATATTTGTGAAAACAATAGTGTAGTGTGTATTACGATATGTGTAGTGACAAAAACACAATGTTACTCGATAAAAGCAAGTTCTTTTGAATTTCGAAATCAACTCATCGGCCGATTTGCACAGTGAGCAGCGACTCTGCTTTCTGAGTCCAAGGCTGTGAGTTCGATTCCCACAACTGGAATATGTTTGTGTGATGAACATGTATGTTTTTCAGTGTCTGGGTGTTTATTTGTATATTATAATCATTTATGTATTTATTCCTCAGAAATCTTAGTACCTATAACACAAACTACGTTTATTTAAAAAATACTCGTGCTTATTAAGTGTAAAAATAATTTTTTGAACTAAAACAAGTTGACGAATATTATAGAAAGAAGTAAAGAAGGGCTTACCGACCCTTTTTCAATAAGTCAATCGGCCCTCATTGTCCTTTCGTTTAACTATATTGACAAGTCTAGTTAAGACTATGGATATAATGTGTGGTTAGATCACGAAGTGAAGTCATATTGATAATAAACTTCATCGAGCACTGAAAAGCTCTGAGCTTTCGTATCAAGTCATATCTAACCATAATTGATACTTATTGAACAATAACCTTACCTCACCATCTTTTCTCCATGTATTGGGCACTTTATCCTTAGTGGCGCGAAGCCACGCTAATCTGGCCAGTCGTGCCAGTGACGCACCAAGGCCTGCCAAGCAAGCCAATGTCAATGGTACACCAGCTGCTGCGTATGCCACTGTTGCAGCTCTGCCAGCAGTAGTGCGGGGCGAGACGTTTCCATATCCTGAATAATGGACAAGTATTAGAACTTTCCATACAAGCCTGCTATGTAACGTAGAAGTGGATTAAAATAAACTGATGAAATAAGGACTTTTTATGATTTCTACGACGTAGGCAGCTGGATGAGTTAGTGAACTTTAAGCAAAAGATTCCAAGTTCAATTCGTAATTTTTTTGTTAAATTATTAAAAGCCTCAACCCTTTCCTAGTCCTAGAAACCATAATGCAGTTTTGAAAATTATTAATCGACGATTCATAAAATTTGTGACTTGTCCGTGGAGGCCACAGTCCTCATGTGGTTCTGTCAGTAACAAACCAAATCTGCTGTATTATTTTAATGTTGTAATTCAAGTTTTGCGCTAAACCACGTTCCTGTTTGATCATTATGGGATGTCCCTGATAAGTTCTGCTAAAATCATTGCTAGCAAAACTTTAAAGTTTGGAGTTAAAAGGCCGCATGGTCATCGGTATTCTAAAATTAACTCACTAGAGATCAAGAGAGAGTAATAAGAAACTCTTTCTGCAGGCCCTTCCGATGTCAAGTATGTTATAAAATCATTTATTTGAAAATGTCACCTGTAGATATATGACCACCATGTTTTTCCTAAATAATAATCTGATATTGCGCAACACGCTAATCCGATAAGTAACTTAAGTCATAAAGAGCATATATATCTCGATTTCCGTGCTTTTTAAAACGTTGAAATTTTTATTGGAACAAACAAATACGTAGTCATATTCGTTTAATAAATATTTTTGTATGGTTTTCAAAGGTCCATATTACAAAAAATGTGTCATCTCTTGTTTCAAACGTGTCTCATTGTAATATGCACCTTAGAAAAAGTAGATCGAAACTGCAACGTTTCCTACTAGATGACGCTACAGTCGCTATAAGACTGATGTGAAAGGCATATACTAATTTCGGCATTGACGGTAGGAGAGCCGTAGCTTAATTAATATGACGTTATTCAATTTACCATAGTATTTAAGTTGTAGTAGAGCTTTTTGTGACAGAGCTCGTCCGGGGAAGTACCTACTACTATCATGCTTGTTTAGGCCGCCAAGCTGTGTTGCGTGGTTGCCGGTGTAACTACGGCCACATGAGGCTTAACACCTACTCCGCCGGTTATTAGACACAAGGCGGTACTTTGTAAGAAATGTTCCTTGCATGCCCTGCAAGGTGTTGCTCTGTTCGTATGCGATGGTATTCCACATCAGGTCTGCTTGGTCCATCAATAATAATTTGAAAAAAATAATTTAATATGAAATAAAAGGTAAAAAAATTCACAACATTTTATCATCTCGAATCGAGTCCGCGGAAACTATCTACTTATGTCACATAGTAAGTTTGATAATACGGCAAATACAATAGACAGCTAGCCATCATAGCATCAGTATAGGTATAAGATCTATATTCGTCTCACCTTAGGGGAAAGACGCTGGTGGCCAGAAGAGAAATATTAACAGGCTATATTGAGATGAAGACGACGAAAAGTACTTCTCCAATATAAACCGACATATAAAATTGTAATATAATTGTAAACAGAACTTTATGTCGCATAATCCTTGTTTGCTAGAATATCAAACATTGTAAAATCTCGAGTTCCTAGGAATCTATTATAAGGAATATATTTTGTGGTAGAGTCAGTTAAAAGCACGGAGAGCAACAAAAGTAATTCCAATATTGTTATCCCAGAAAATATTCAGGTTCTCACGAATTTTTAAAAAAAAGGAGAAAATTGTAATCCTGTACGAAAACCCCGGGCAACAGCTCGTATGCTTTATAATAATTAAAACACTCGAATAAAATGAAACAATAGAACAGTTTTTATATAAACATCATACAATTTTAAATATTTATTATCAGAATAATTATAAGTTGAAATATAATAACGCTCAATTAGAAGCTTTCAAATTCCTATGTTATAACAATAAATAAAACATGAGCATTAAACTATTTTCGGCTATAATTGGATAAAAACAATTCAAAAACAAACCACGATCAATCAGTGTCAAATTTTTCGTTGAGGCTAAATTTGTATATTTTAATGAACATAATTAATTACTTCCATAAAAAACTTCATTTAAGGCAGACCTTGTTTGTCTACGGTTAACGAGGGAAATTAAAATAATTTAATTTTAATTTAAGTAACAATTCATACCACAAAACTGAAAATAAAATTATTTATTAAACGAATATGACGACTAATTTATTTGTTTCAATAAGAATTTCAACGTTTTAAAAAGCACGGAAATCGAGATATATATGCTCTTTATGACTTAAGTTACTTATCGGATTAGCGTGTTACGCAATATCAGATTATTATTTAGGAAAAACATGGTGGTCATATATCTACAGGTGACATTTTCAAATAAATGATTTTATAATATACTTGACATCGGAAGGGCCTGCAGAAAGAGTTTCTTATTACTCTCTCTTGATCTCTAGTGAGTTAATTTTAGAATACCGATGACCATGCTGCCTTTTTACTCCAAACTTTAAAGTTTTGCTAGCAATGATTTTAGCAGAACTTATCAGGATACAATGAGACACGTTTGAAACAAGAGATGACACATTGCTTTTTTTGTAATATGGACCTTTGAAAAAGTAGATCGAAACTGCAACGTTTCCTACTAGATAACGCTACAGTCGCTATAAGACTGATGTGAAAGGCATATACTAACGTAATATTAAATTGCCAGGACGCTAAGGGCGTCTATATAGTTTCCGCGGGAAATGTGGAAATGTTTGATAAATTAGTAAACTGACCTATCGTCGTAATGAGGGTAATGCAATATATGAGGGCGCCGGAGAAGGTCCACTTAGTGTCGAGCAGCTCTGTCGGTTGTGTGTCCGTTTGCCGCGCTGCTGCCACGATCGATGACTCGAATTTCCGCAGCTGTTCGTGGACCAGCCGCGTCCAATTACGTTCGTATAGAACGTTAAGGCGTTCTGAAACAATGAAAGATATATATAAATTACGACACATCGCCATCTAGCCTAAAGTAAGCGTGCTATGGGTACACAGATAACTGATGAACCTAAACAATTTACGTACTTATAGTAGACCGATAAACATCCAGAAAGTGAAACACATTAATGTTCATCCTACAAACATTTTCCAGTTGAGGGAATCGGAAAGCAGGCACTGCCCAATTGGCTGTTACTTTTCGGTGTACGTACTCGTAAGTTTGATGTTATACGATTTCCGAATCAGACTAGGGTTTTGTATTATGGTTTGCAGAAATTTTCGCGTCATTTTTGGTCGATTAACATAATTTTATTTGATTTCGGTTAAGCGGTGATATAACATCACCCACTTACAGTGGCGTGCATAGAGGGTATGCACAGCGTATGCAGATGATATTAAGTGAAGAAAATCTCCAGTACAAGTTATAAAAAAGTTAAGGATAGGCATTGTAAGAGTTATAAAAAGCCTACCCTTAAGTATTTATAACTCGTACTGGGGATTTTCTTCACTTAATATCATCTGCATATGCTGTGCATACCCTCTATGCACGCCACTGCCCACTGTGAAGGCCGTAATTAAGTCCGTAGTCCACCACGCTGGCCCAGTGCGGATTGGTGGACTCCACACACCTTTGAGAGCATTATGTAGATCTCTCAGGCATGCAGGTTTCCTCACGATGTTTTCCTTCACCGTTGATACAAGTGATATTTTAATAATTTTGAGTTAGAATTAGTTAGAGGTGCGTGCTGGGATTCAAACTCGGCCCGAAAGTTAAGTCGAGCTCCTACCCAATGCGCCATCACCGCTTCATAATGTACATAAACTTTATTATGTACACGGAAATAATTGCTAGCGTTATGCAGTTATTTCCCTGGAGTCATCCCCTCTTCTGAAATCACCACAGCATATTCTTCTATTTGAAAGGTCATGCGTAGCTTGAGCTGTTCTGGAACATTTTACTACGTTGTAGTTTGTACACAATTAACACATCATGAAAAGCGTTACTTGTATAATTTTGCGCATTTCTGTTGTGTTCAGTTACTAAATAGAAGAGCCGGCTATTGTCGAGCATAGTTTATTAATAAATATATTTTATTTCTTAATTTTACGAACATATACATTTAATTTATTCTTCGGTTGCGTATTAATCTATTCGGAAAATAATTTCAGAACCAATTGAAAGCACTTAATTACAAATCTGAAATACAAATTCTGTTTCACGTCGACGTCAATTTGTTAGGAAATATTTGCTTGGGATAATATTATTTGAGTTTGAACGTTGATGGATCTTTTTGTGGCAGCTTTCATATTTGTAAAAGTCCTGAAACGAACATTCAATCAGGAAGTTGTTTTGGTTCCGGTAATGGAAATAATAACATATGCTTGTTAATAAATCTATACATCAAATATATTGAAGTAGGTAGGCTTCAAGATATTTAAACGCTTATACTCCAGTATATTTAAACTCTTATACTTATAGATTTGTTTCAATTGTCTCTGTGTATACTTAGTTTGCAGGGATAGCGTAGTGGTTAGGACTTCGGCTTTATTTTCGAACCCCGGCAACATTTTCCCAAAGGCGTAAGAAGTCCACCAATCCGCACTTGTGCAGCGTGGTGGACTACGACCTAAACCCTTCTCATTCTGAGAGCGGCTCCGTGCCTTGTAGCGGGCTAATAAATCGATAGGTAATGATAGGTACGAGGCTTTTATGCCACATCATGAAACCAATTGAGTTTACGTCCATTATAACGGCGAGAAAAGAGCGCGTTCGTGTCGATAGCTACTTCAAGATATTTAAACGCTTATACTCCAATATATTTAAACTCTTATACTTATAGATTTGTTTCAATTATCTCTGTGTATACTTAGTTTGCAGTGATAGCGTAGTGGTTAGGACCCCGGCAACATTTTCTCAAAGGCGTAAGAAGTCCACCAATCCGCACAGCAGCTGTGCAGCGTGGTGGTCTACGACCTAAACCCTTCTCATTCTGAGAGCAGCTCCGTGCCTTGTAGCGGGCTAATAAATCGATAGGTAATGATAGGTACGAGGCTTTAATGCCACATCATGAAACCAATTGAGTTTACGTCCATTAAAACGGCGAGAAAAGAGCGCGTCCGTGTCGATAGCTACGCTGTGAATTTTTAGTCGGAAAACTTTAACGCTGATCAATTTTCCATGCAACGTTTGCTACGCCAATATTTACAGCGAGTTAACTGAATACGTGTCTCTTTAGAAGTTTCTGTGAAAAATGTAACTTATCGCCATTGCCGGTCGTGACCAAAAATCAGTTACGTGATTTCAATGTTACGGGATACAAATTTTACTTCCTTTGTGCTCTTGAAAAGCATACGCGTTTTAAATCAACCAATAAGAATCCTGATTTATGATGAATAGAAGTAAAAACAAGTTTTAGTTAATTGAAACAAGAGTTAATTGAAACAAAGCTGATGGCAAAAGTAAAATTGCCTTTTACTTAGTAGTAATTGTCGTCAATCCAGTGGTTAGCATGATCAAATACGGGTCTTGAAATCCTATGTTCAGTTCCGGATCACGCCTAACATTGTATTTTCTCTTAAAATAAATAAAAATACTAAAACAATACACACATCCGCCTAGCCCCAAAGTAAGCGTAGCTTGTGTTATTGGTACTAAAATAACTGATGGATATTTTTATAAATTTAAAATGCAAATATAAATTTTTCGGAACCGACAGGAGGAGAAAAATTTTTATATGCATTTTAAATTTATAAAATTGATAATTCCTCCAAGTGTAGGTAAAAACACTAATAAAAATTATAAAAAGATGGATATTTTTATGAATAATATGCATAAATACTACTAAACTATACATAAATGTCCACCTATATGCTTCGAATACTAACAATAACAATATATAAACAAATAAAGCCCACAAAACCACATTAAATTACTTAATTAAAACAGTGATAATGTAGTAGTCTTAGGAGGTAGTATTCTTAGAAGTACTTCCTGCTAAATTTCTATCAAATTCTTAGTCTATATGAAAGTATCCGACAGATTCGATTAATAAAGAGTATCGAAAATCTCGCTGTCAATGCAGACTCTATCTTGACACACTAATGATCGCGGTCTCAATTGGGCTCGTGATCCCGCATTAAAGCCGAACGCTGAGCAACAACGAGCTACGATTTAAACCATATACAGATAACCCAACTAATTGGCTTACTACATATTTGAACCTGCTAACTGACTCATATCATGACTACAGTTCACGAGGTCCTTAGTCGGACAAAATAAATAAATATACTACGACAATACACACGTCGCCATCCAGACCCAAAGTAAGCGTAGCTTGTGTTATTTGTTGAAGTTGACTGATGAATATTACTTATGCATAACATAAATAAATACTTATATTATACATTCAAACACATTTTCCAATTGTGGGAATCGAACCCACGGCCTTGGACTCAGAAAGCTGGGTCGCTGCCCACTGTGTTAATCGGCCGTCTGAGTATTGGGCTATCTGAGTATCAGAGCCCGCACTATTTGTTTGTGCAATGTTCTCTTCTCTGCGCTTCGGTCTCGTTAACTTTGCAGTAGTCTACAATTTTTTCGAGGTTATCTGATTGAACACCCTGAACGTAAGTTAATTACAAGGTTTTCAATAAGTTCCAAGACTACTCCCGTGGCATGCTTGTTATATTTTCATACATTATTTGTTTTATTTGCTAGACCGTTCCGTGGACACACATTCGTTGAGAATCAAATAGACAAGACCTCTTCGACTTGCTAATAGGTTTAAGCTGATTTGAGAGTCAACCCTTTTTGAAAGATGAAAACAATGTGAAAATTGGTACGTCTATAAATGCTTTTAGCCACGTTACAGCTGAGTTGTAACGTGTAAAGGGTTTGCCTCAACGGGGTCGCTGGGTCAGTGAACCATGATGAGATTAAGATCGGAGATTCCTATTCACGACCTCGGCTCATATGATACTGCAGCTTCTCTGATCAAAAATGTTTATATATTAATTCTTTATGAATTTTTAAAAGCATAATTAATAAAAGAAGCCAGTTTTTAATCTCTTAATTGATTTGATGCGGCAGCCAAAATGCAAAATACAGTAAAGGTTTCATTTTAATTAACAAGATAAAGATTGAAAGTAAAAATTGTTTCAATCTTTTGTCCTAAAAGCAGGTTTTTGTATCTTCTGTGTTTTCATTCATTCTCCCAGATAATTAATAACAGAACGATTACGTGAAATATAAAGTTTATATGTAAAGTATATTAAGTTTCATATGTAAAAGGACACGGTGGCGTATAGCTTTCTTCTAGGTCGGCATAAATCGTTAATCAGAATGTAAAAATATGCTTCAAAAATCATATTTTTAGTTTTCATATGTCTCACTTCTTCACCCAGCCCTCACAGGAGAGTGGGATTTAGAACGTAAACCCTTCAAGCCGCTACAATGACTTCTGGCGGGCTGGCAGGCACTTTAGGAATAAATCATCATAATTTTCATAAGTATACAGGAGGATGATAAATAATATATCTTCTTCTTCCCGTTATTTGGGGTCGGGTCTCCAGACTTTTTTTGCAAGTTATCCTGTCTAGCGTTGTCGGTTCTAGCAATTAGGGTTGTTTGAGGTCCCTTTTAATATTAGACCACCAAAGCGATGGCGGGTGGCCACTGCCTCTTTTCTGTTCCGGTAGGCTAAGCCCAAATTTTTACCACGTGATGGATGCCACGTCTTTTCACATGTTTATACCATCTAAGACGTTTTTCGGTTACTTTGTCTGTTATTGGTGTGACTTTTAAGCTGTCATGTGTGTATTCATTGCGAATTATGTTAAGCCTGATAATTAATATGCCTACAGATAACCTACAGAAACCTACAGCCTACCGAAAGAGTGTTAAAAAACGAAAAAGTGCTAAATAAATATACGAGGATCACAATTCAAATAAAAATCACAATCACCTTATCACAACAATGAAAAAAACTTTTTGTAAACGTACTTTATTCGAATAGGCGTTTTCGAGTAAAGAACGATTAAGTTTGCTTTTAAATTATAGTTGTCAGCAGAGTTTATGGTAGCGAGGTATATTGTTTTTGTTTGTAATGTTGCTGAAACTGTAAATTTTAACCAGTATTGACGGGAGTGGCAGCCAATCCGGAAGCATTGTAATTATCAAAGAGAATTGATTGAACGTGCAATCAAGTTCACGCGAATTTTAACGTTGTGATTAAATATTTCAAGAAATATCAAATCGAAACTTATATTACTAATAAAAGTTTATTTTTTTATTGGTTTAACATAATATTTGTAATTATTAGGTTAAAATAACTTGGTGTTTGTATTCTCTTTGTGGTTTACCGATAACTTAACCAAAGAGTATACAAGCTCTACGTAAGTTTATGTCGTTATCTGTCCGCGGTAGACACTGATACGGAATATGGCTTTAATATAACTCCTATTTTAACCCCTTAATTAAAATCGTGAATAAGTCCCGGTGAAAAGCAATCTTCGGAACTGGAGGTTAAATGTTCCTTTATATAATAAAATTGTTTGATGTCTTCAATGCAAAATCACGAATTCAATTGAGACCGCAGTCGTTAAGATGTCGAGATAGAGCACCGGCGTTTATGTTGAAAATTCAATGTTACAGGTTTATGCTGATATTTTTTTGGCTTCTATTAGCTGTTAAGAGCTCGCTTTAAATATTTGTAGAACTAATACTTAATCGAGTACAGCAACTACTTGATCAGGCAAATCTACGGTTGGTCTACTGAAATAGCAAGTGCTATAGAAGTCTGACACGCCGGGATCTGATTTCAGTATGCGACATAGAAGTTTTATCTTGACCTTGAATTTGTTTTTTTGGCATTGTTTGATGTTTGCTAGTAAATGTTTTTTAGTTAAAAACACCTTCCATTTAAATAACGTTACTAAGTTAGTAATTTAAAAAAATGTATGAAGTGGATAGCCATTTCCCAGACAGAAATTACATTCAAATTCCAAATAAAAATTACCTTTCGGCTCGTATGGGAAAAAAACTAACGGTGGCCAAGCGAAAAGTAAATAGAAATTTTAAACCTGAAACGATATAGGCTTGCCTAGTAAGTTTGGGTGGGTACCAACAGAAATATTATTTTTTTTTTTTCATTTTTTAACTATTACTAATAAACAGTTATATTTTTTTTCATTATATCAAAAATAAAGTCAGCAATAATATATCTATCTGATCTTCGTTTCTGATCCGCACCGCTAGGATCTGGAATGCCCTTCCAGCTTCTATTTTCCTCAGTGCCTACAATATGAGTACCTTCAAATCAAGAGAGAATAGGCATCTTCTAGGCAAGCGCGCTCCACTTTAGGCTGCAGCCTAAAGTGGAGCTCATCAATCGCTTACCATCAGGTGTGATTGCAGTCAAGCGCTCGTCTATCATTATCGTCATTAAAAAAAAACTTTTTTCGCTGTTAAGAACTACATAGATTAATAGTTTATGGTAGGTGACACTACTGAAACGTGTATCATTTCAGTAGCCTATAACAGTCCACTGCTGGACAAAAGGCCTCCCCCAACCAGAGAGGTTTCCCATGATCACCATGCTGGGCAGCACAGTTTCGTGGTCGCAATACATGGTAGTAGTACCCTTTCTCCGTTATATTACCTGAGCTGGCTTGTACAGCTCCCGTGGAAAGAGGAGGGGTGGTGACAACTGTATTCTGATCCACCGTCATCACACCAACAATAGTACTAAGTTGTGATTTATTAACAGGCAGCAACAATAGCAGTACAAATACATTTTCGTACAAGTACGATCACCGGTGGGTATCTTAAGATTTTAAAATTGACGGCCGATTGGCTCAGTGGGCAGCGACCCTGCTTTCTGAGTCAAAGGCCGTGGGTTCGATTCCCACGACTGGAAAATGTTTGTGTGATGAACATTAATGTTTTTCAGTGTCTGGGTGTTTATATGTAGATATATTATAAGTATTTATATATATTATTTATCAAAATATTCATCAGTCATCTAAGCACCCATAAAACAAGCTACGCTTACTGTGGGCTAGATGGCGATGTGTGTATTATCGTAGTACAAAAAAAGAAAAAAAAAAATTTCACACTTAGCGCTTAATTTAAAAACTTTAGCATTCGTTTTACTATATTGACACCCCTTGCTGAAATGGCGACCCCGCACCGGCAAACGCAGCGTAGGTCGGCCCCAAGATGACATCAGGCGAGTCGCTGGGAGCCGCTGGAGGCAGGCGGCCCAGGACCGTGGATTGTGGAACTCCCTACAAAAGACCTATGTCCAGCAGTGGACGTCAATTGGTTGAAATGATGATGACGATACAATATTGAAATGAAAATAAATAAAAATAACAGGAGGTTATCTAAAAATATTTTTTTTATATTCCACGCACCGCGTCAAAACATGTTTGATTGATCTGTAACAAAGAGGTTAACAAATACCAGTTCGAATTTAACGTTGCAAAATTTTCCGCGGATCGTATTTTTATACGTCAATATTTATTCCATCGTAACCGAATACGTGTCGTTTCATCTCATCTTGAGAGTCGCTCGCACGCTAACATTGGTTATATGGTCATTGGTTTACAAAATAGAGTATGTATTTTTAACGAGTTTCCGGGTTGAGTTGTGAGCACTGTGGTCTTATTAGTAGAGCTAGGAGATGCCAGGTTCGATCCCCGGTGGGTATCTTATGATTTTAAAATTGCTCAATTTTGTGATCTAAATTGGCTTGCCTTAGTGGCACGCTTTGGCCGTGGCTGGTTATCACCATGAAAAACGTGCCGAGCAATTTAGCGCTTCGGTACGATGCCACGTAGTCACCGGTTAGGGGTTTGGGTTTGAAATAATTACCGTACCCCTAAGCTCACTACCTTTATAGACTTCATTATAATTTATAACCAGGTGAAATTACAGTCTAGGACTGACTTGTTGTGGATTTAAAAAAAAAAACTTGAACAAACTTTATACGATGTAAAAATAAAGTTGTTACAATTGATTAAAGAAAATTATTGTATTTGCGATAACTAGGATCACGTTATAAGGCTGTATTTTTCCCAAATAACAAAAATACGTGTTGCTTCATCCGTACAAGGCCAAATAAACTTAATACTGAGTAGTATTTAAAGATAGATACTTTTCAGAATGACATCGTTGTCTTAGGCGCGACTTAAATAGAACAAGCTCTGTGGCGAGCAGGGTATGCACAAAGCTGGCAGGTTTTAAAATAAAAAATCTCCATTAAGAGCGATAAAAAACTTAGGATAGGCATTGTACGAGTTATAAAAAGCCTGTTTTCATAACTCGTAGTTACTGGGCGTCTCCATCTTATATCAACTGGCCGCTTAGTACATCTTTATGTACATCACTGGACTAACTAGAAAGTTAGTAAGCTAGTAATGTTTACACTTTTTGTGTCAGAGCTCGTCCGAGGCAGTACTACCGGCATGATAATTTCTGACACCAGCATTACTGAAGGGTGTGGTTGTCCGTGTAATTACAGGAACGTGAGGTTAAACTGGTTGATGGACACAATCAATTTTGGGACGTGTTGTATGCTCTGTGAAGTGTTGCCATCATGTCCGCCACCAGTCAATTTTTGACATCAAATAAAAAGGGGTTTGTTGTTTATAGTTAAACTGTTGTTTCACGTCTTTTTCCTGAGATCAATAGTTTTAGTGAAATAACTGTACAAACCATTCATATCATCAGCAGTTTACATTTGCGGAATGATGGATGTTGACCATTTATCAACATTATAGCCTATAACAGTTCACTGCTGTACTAAAAGCCTCTCCCAATAGGGGGGTTTGCCCATAATCACCACGCTGGACAGACGGGTTGGTGATCTTATGAGATGGTGGTAGTAGCACAAAAACGCTGACGCTCACGCGACGCTTGACGCTGTTCGTTCTCTGTTGTATTAGGCACCTCGCAAGACACCCATAGGAGATTTTGACTATTTATGAACACATCAAAGCCTATAAAGGGTTGGGTGGTGACAACTGCAACCATATATAAATATAAAATTTAATTAATGAAAGAAATTAGAAAACAAAGATTTCTGTTTGTTTGAATTTTTTGTCCTAGACCGTCAATTTGTGTTAACACCGAGAAAAACTGAAATTACCCTGTCATTCAAAAAGTTCAAAAAGTATAAAAATGTATAAAAACCCGACTTTCAATATAGTGTTAAATATTCTACTAGTCAAGCCATTGAATACCATTTATTTTCCTTTTACCGATTTTCATCAAACATAGCTAAGAACAAATCCGACAAATTTATCAAAGTGTAAGTCAAAAATATCTTTATTCAAGTAGGCCCGGCCCATAGGTGGCACTTTTCATGCGTACATTACATGAGAACTACACGGTAGTGAGACGATGACCATATTCGTAAACTTAAAACCAAAGCTATGAGGGTTCCAAACGCGTCCTGGTTTAAGAAGAAGCCCACAACAAACTTGGCCGGGTGTTTTTTTTTTGTTATCGCCATCTCACATTGTCATTTAAAATTATTAGATCATCTTTAAAATCAGTTCATCCGTTCGAGGAATACGATGCCACAGACAGACAGACATACACATACACGGGGTTTTGTGTGTGACACAACCCCGTCGTTTTTGCGTCTGGGGTTAAAAGTGGCAAACTATTAATATTTTATTTATGCTTGAATTTTAGTCCAACACTGCCAAATTGTGTGAAGACCGACGAAAGTTGGAACGACGGGTGGTCGTTTGATAAAATAAATAATGTGAAGGAACTCGCAGGCTTTGTCAGCAAATTGTTTGTCATTTGTCGGTCACGCGAAATATCGCTCCGTCATTGTTGTTTCCTCGATCAAACTTCCTTATTATTTGGCGGAGTTGCTGCTTTTGTGTAGCTAGATAATGCTGATTTATCGCTTATAATGCAAGGAAATTTGTGGCAATTAATGTTGGTAAATATATTCAATGACAGTTATTAAATATCATTTAGTAGGTTAAGGTATAAGTTAGTGTTAAAGAATAATATGAGTTTTCGCATCTCAATTATTCTGGTCACATGTTAAGCGTAGTATTGCCAAACGTGCAACTAGCTTCTATCCTAAGTCTATGACTTATTCCCATTCTAAATCTGACACTGGAACAGGTATATGTGAACTCTTTTCATCATACTTTCATTCAACCTATCAACAAGTAACTTCTTCATCTTCGCATGTGCAGCCAGGAGATTCTATTACAACTGACATTTATACAATTGAATTCATTCCCCAAGTTATAGAAAAAGCCCTAAAATCCTTAAAACCTAATAAATCAGCTGGCCCAGATGAAATTCCTGCCATTTTTCTGATTAGTTGTGCGCATAGTTTATCAGTTCCCCTTTCTATTCTTTTTCGGAGGTCTATACCTGAAGGATATATGCCTTCTCTTTGGAAATCTGCTTATATTACCCCTATTCATAAGAATGGCCCAAGGAATATGGTAGAGAATTATCGCCCAATCTCTAAACTTTGCCTTGTGGCCAAAGTTTTGGAACGTTTTGTATATAATCAATGCTATAATGTCCTAAAGTCGCAATTTAGACAGAACCAACATGGTTTCTTAAAGGGTAGATCTACGGTCAGAAACTTGGCACTATTCTTAGATTTTCTTACTGATAAGTTAGATAGTCGTGACCAAGTTGATGCTGTATATACTGATTATAGCAAAGCTTTTGACAGGATTGACCACATCTTGCTTCTAAAAAAACTGGCCTCCCTTGGGATCAGAGGAGATTTGTTTCGCTGGTTTTCTTCTTATATTAATAACAGACTTCAAACAGTTGTGTTAAATGGTTTTAAATCAAATTTGATGGCAGTACCGTCGGGTGTGCCCCAAGGGTCCTTGTTGGGACCCTTTTTATTCACTATTTTTATTCATGATATCGATCTCTGCTTTATACATTCAAAATTTTTACTTTTTGCTGATGACTTGAAGGTATTTCGTACAGTCAATAATGTTAAAGATGCGGAACTTTTACAAGCTGACTTATTTAGATTAGATGATTACTGCATTCAAAATAAACTTGATCTTAATGTCTTTAAGTGTAACTCTATATCTTTTACTAGGAAAAGGGAACCTTTTCTCTATGACTAACAGGTCTTAAAAACACTTCGCAACCTTGACGTGAGTAAAGCCAGTGGCCCAGATGGTATATCTGCAGTTGTCCTACGGAACTGTGCTCCTGAGTTGTCTCCTGTGCTGACACGCTTGTTTCGACTCTCTCTAAATTCTGCTCAAGTCCCAAAATCTTGGAAGATTGCGAATGTGCAGCCAGTACCCAAGAAAGGTAGTCGTGCGGACCCGGCCAATTACAGACCTATTGCCATCACGTCCATACTCTGTAAAACTATGGAACGTGTACTCAATAACAAGCTCCTCTCATACCTAGAAGGAAACGATCTTATATCAGACCGACAGTATGGTTTCCGTAAGAACCGGTCTACTGGTGATCTTCTAGTGTATGCCACTCATACATGGGGCGAAGCCATTGAGAAACACGGTGAGGCACTTGCTGTCTCTCTGGATATCTCCAAGGCTTTTGATCGGGTCTGGCACGGCGGCCTTCTCAGTAAGCTTTCTGCTTACGGAATACCTGCTGGCCTTTGCAGCTGGATATCTGATTTTTTGAGGGAACGGTCTTTTCGAGTGGTTGTTGATGGCCACTCTTCTGACCTCATGGCTGTCAATGCCGGTGTTCCTCAGGGATCTGTCCTCTCCGCTACTCTCTTTCTGCTGCACATCAACGATCTTTTGAATCCCAATCTTTTTGGGTACGCTGATGACAGCACCGTTACGGAGAGGTACTTGTCCAGCCCTAGGGCCAGTGCTAATGATATCCTTGAGCATAGAGAGTCCTTGGTGGAGCGTATTAACTTGACTCTAAAAGAGGTGTCTGATTGGGGTGACGCCAATTTGGTTAAGTTCAATGCTGCCAAGACGCAGTCGTGTTTATTTTCCGCAAAAAAGAGCCCTTTCACCTTGGCTCCCACTTTCCGGGGTGTATCCGTTCCAATTAGCGACCATATTGAGCTCTTGGGTGTCAACATCTCATCCAATCTCAATTTTGGCAAATGCATCGAGTCCAAAGCCAAAGTGGCAGCTAAAAAACTTGGTATCCTCAATAAGGTTAGGCGGTACTTCACGCCAGGTCAACGCCTCGCACTGTACCAGGCTCAAGTGCGAACCTGCATGGAGTACTGTAGTCACCTGTGGGGTGGCTCTGCCAAGTACCAACTTGAAGCTTTGGATTCGGTGGATCGTCGCGCCAGGAGAATTATAGGCGACAATTCGTTAACGCAGGCGAAACTACATAGTCTCCAGCACCGACGCAATGTTGCCTGTTTATCGGTTTTTTACCGGATACTTCGGTGAGTGTGCTCAGGAACTTCACAATCTTGTTCCCCCTTCCCCGTTTTACCACAGAACAGCGAGACACCGAGAGCGGTGGCATCCTTATGTGGTTGATATCCCATCAACACGCACGAAACGTTTTTTATCTACGTTTCTGATACGTGCCGCTAAGATGTGGAACGCCCTCCCGGTAACTGTGTTTCCTGCCACGTATAATTTAAGTACCTTCAAGGCTAGAGTGAATAGGCTTTTTCTAGGCAAGCGTGCTCCAACCTAGACCTCATCATTGCTTTCTAACGGGCATGATTGTCGTCAAACGCTGGCCTATCGTTAATAAAAAAAAAAAAAGACTACATTTTAAAACATCAAAACCTTAACAGAACTGATATTATAAGAGATCTCGGGGTACTCCTCGACACTAAACTAATTTTTGATTATCATATAGATGCTATTGTGACCAAAGCATTTAAAGCTTTAGGTTTTATTATACGTGTTAGTAAACCATTCAAAAAAATGAAAACCATCAAAATCCTCTACTGTTCACTGGTCCGTAGTCAACTAGAGTATGCTTGCCAAATATGGAATCCTGCGTATCAAATTTATATCAATAAATTAGAAAGTATTCAAAAGAAATTTATTAGATTCCTTAAGCACAAATTTCACCTTTCTAAAACTTCCTACGAAATATCATGTTCGGATTTACACCTTGTACCCCTTCATACACGTAGAAACATTGCCGACGTTTGTCTCTTACTTAACATTGTTAGAGGGTCAATAGATAGTCCGGAATTACTTACTAAGTTAGATTTATTTGTACCCTCGCGATTACCTAGGCATAAAAAGATTCTGCACGTACCCTTAACTAAAACTAAGAATAGATTTAATTACTTTATAATCCGTGTCTCTCGCCTTCTTAATTCTGTTTACAATGACCCCGAAATTGACTTATTTTAGGGAAAGATGAATAGTGTACGTCGCAACTTGGTAGATAAACTGTTGCATGCTAGGTAAACTTAACACTTTGTTTTAGTTTGCTGCGTTTTTGCTGGGTTCTATCAGGTACCCTTGTTTATATAAGACTTATCTGTGGAAACCTGTTATTAGTTTTAAGTCAATCAATCTGTTAACTAGTTAGTATCTACAACTGTTGGTTTTCCAATTAAAGAAAAAATAAAAATAAAATAAAATAAAATTTCCTGCTTCAGATGATCTTGATTAATGATCTCCAAACTACTAAGTGCTATTTGAAGTTAAAGGTTGAAAATAATTTTTGTTTTATGATTTTAGATTTTTTCGTTTTTTAATTGTTTTGCCAATTTGAAAAATAAATTTATTTAATTCACTTTATTGCACACAAAAAGTTAGAAGCAAGTTTATGAGAATACAAATTAACAAATGTCAGGCAGGTAGTACATTTGGCAGCCTTATCGCTAACTAGCGATTTCTAACAGAGAGACTAGTGCAGGACAAGTTAAATGTCCTTATATATCAAAATCGACGCTCCAATATCCAATCAAAATGCTGGAAGGTCTTCTTACTACCAAAAAATCAAGTAACTGTAAACAATTTAAACAAAAAAGCGTTTTTTTCCGAAGATGCGACGCAGGTTTGTAAACGTTTTTATAGCAATCTGGCTGATGATGATTCTACCTTACCAGTGTCATTATAATGAGTAGTAAGGAGTATTACATTTATTTTATTGAAGCGCTTTTGTATCCTCTTTGATATGATGGAGGTCTAATTAAGCAGACTGATAACTTACACATGCATGTGATTACATATAGATTCACTGAATGTACTAATTGTGATGCTATGTGGCTTTGTCATTCGGTCGGGACGCCGTGGTGTGGAATTCGGCAATATCCGAATACGTGACGCAATAATTCATTGTTGAAATATGACATAGTACCAACTGGCAAGGCCATTTTCTCATATGCGACATAATATTTGCATATCTTAGCAAATACATCAAATAATATATTATTATATCTATACCTATTATATCTATATAGTGGTTAGAGATTCGCCTTTCGTTTCGTTATTAAATTAGAAATGAGCAGGTCTGTAAAAGAACTACGGTTACCGACATAGCTCAGTAAGTCGCGAAGATAAAGTGGCAATGGGCGCGGAGAACCAATGGACGATGGATGATTCCAAGGTGTTGGAATGACCGCACAGTCAAAAGACATCGAATGAGTAGGACCCGCTGGGAACAAGCAGCCCACTACCGGGGATTTTGGAACTCACTACAAAAGACCTATTAGAGTCCATAAACAAATAAACATATTTGGTTTTCCATTAAGAAAGTGAAAATTTAATGTGCATGCAATCTGCAATTCCATGCAAATTGTGCTATATTTTTTGGCTAACCTTGCCTGGGTAATAATGAAAGTTTGTACGCGCACTGTCAGATGAAACTGCAAAGCCGCAAAGAGTACAAAGGCCTCACGAATATAAACGTACTAAATGCTGCCCTTGATTCCGTCTGCGTGAGAAATTTTCATGTGTTGAGCATGAGTGGTCATAGATTTTTTTATCAAAACACCCAATGCCACTGTCTTGACCGGAAAGTCGAAATTCTACGAATCATGTATTGAATTTTTTGATAAAACAACCGGAGAATCATACCGAATAGTAATCTTAACTAAAAATAGCTAACACTGCAAAAATAATAGGTTCCTGCGCCAATAAAGAAAAAAAAAACGAGAAAAACGCGGTTAAAACTAACAAATAATGGTTAAAGCCCTCCAACCTGCAATGGGACAGCATAGCAGGTGAAAGCTCTAATCCCTCTCTCCCACGAAGGCCCTATGTCCAACAGCGTTTCATTAGTCTAAAAAAAGACTTAATATTAATAGCCCTTTTAATATTTAATTTTCCGCAGGAAAAGGCTTCGAGCGTGCAGTTTCCCGCTCGTTTGCACTGACCTTTATTCGAGCTTTCAAAAGCAGTTACTCTTTTTCGTCTCCCAATTAAAAGTTAGACACACAGCGAATACCTAGAGTTCTTCGCGTGAATGTGGGCTATATTTGTTTCGGTTGGGTGGGTTTTTACGTAAACATTTTGAACAGAGATATTCATCACGTGCGTTAAGAAAATTTTATTAACCCACTGGGTTGTTGTTTACAATGTCGTAGTATTTATTCTAGTTTACTGAAATTCTTCTAGGTAAAGTTTGTTGTGTGGGCTACAAAGTAACCTATCTTTGTCCGTAGGAAGCTATCTCTAAGCGCGACATTAAGAATCAATTTAATCCAAAGCTATTATTTTCCTATTCCTTCTATATAAGGAGAGCACTAAGTTTTTTTGCGTAGATGTATCTGGCATTCTGGAAACTGGAAAAAACAAAGGATACTTCAGATCCTGGAAAAAAATTGATTTCCACGGGTTTTCTATAAAGCCGGTTTATGAAATAAATGGCTATGAAGAATTCGCACACCAACGCTAGTTAGAAATTCGTCACATACAACCTCAAACTATTAACTTGTCACTAATGGGCACCGGTCTCCTTTCACATAAGAGGAAGTGATTTAGAACACTGACCCACCACGCTGCTCCAATGCTGGTTGGTAGCCTACTAACCAGCATTGAGAACGATTTGAGAATCACAAGTTAGTGATATTTACCAAGACCGATGGCTTAACGTGCTCCCCGACGCACTCGGTTTCACAACCCCACTTTCTTTACTCTGAGCTGGTACTGAAAATCGTCCAAAACGGTATTCAGATCCCAAGACCTCTTGATCCATGATCCAAGATCCTATAACTACTAGACCAAAGTGGTAGACAAACATATTATAAAATGTGAAACTGACAGGATACGAACCCACATCTCTCTAAATATCGTGGCCGGAGTGCTTTGACCAATTCGTCCACAGTTCAGTTACCCGTCAGTGACGAATTTCCTTTATGTAACTTTTTTCTTTAATCTCATCCAATATGTACGGTAATAACATATTGGATGAGATAGATGATAATACTGTACGGTATAGTTACTATCAAATTTTAATAGTCCATAGTATATCAATAGTGCCCTGAACAAGATATAGAATCATCTTTTTATTTCTTTAACAAGAAATGCAAATTTTTTGTCGCCCGCTACTTTTTCCGCGTAAAAAATCCCTCGGAAATGTTCAACTTCCCTGGTATAAAAATTATATCCCATGTATAAGTATCCTATGTCCAACTCCGAAATGCGAGCTATCTCCGAGCCAAATTTCATTAAGATCGGTTTAGGGGTTGTGCCGAACATAGGTAACAAAGAATGAGATCCATTTACATATATAATACTAGCTTCTGCCCGCGACTTCGTCTGCGTGGACTTATGAATTGGGTCTAAAGATTCGATCGTTAATATTTATCTTACCACGGGAACTTTTTGAGAGATCGGTATAGAAAGTACATGTCCTTTTTCCATAGCATAGGTGACAAGCATACCAAATTTCAAAGCTGTCTGCCCGCAGCTTAGTTCGTCAACAATTTCCAATTTTGCTCGGGAACTACTTAAGTGATCGAGATAAAAGGTAGCCTATGTTCTTTTCCTGTCAAAGGCTATATGCATGCGAAATTTCATCAAAATCCGTTTAGCCGTTTTTGCGTGATTGAGTAACAAACATCCACACTTTCACTTTTTAAATATTAGTAGGATTAGGGTGTGGATTAGTCGCCTCGTACTACACCCGCCGAAAGAAGACGGGCAAAATAATACATTTTCCAAATTTCATCAAGATCGGTTAATGGTTCAGCCGGACATGGCTAAAAGCAAATAGTCTAGTCGACAAGTTGAAAATGGTACAAAATAGAGATACTGCTCTTAAAATTACGTGCGATAGCTCATTGGATCCGGAATGACGTCTAGAAAAATGTGCTAAAAGCGTGTATTAGCACATAAAAAATTGCAAAAGTTATAAACAATTAAAGATGAAAAAAAAATGGCATTTCGTTTTTTGCCAATATTTCATAAACTATTAATATTTAAGAAATTTCAAAAAAAGATTCTGAAAGTGGAGGAAATTTCCAATAAAAAACTCCTAACTCCCGGAACTCTATCTCCATTATTTATAATTTTAATTTAACGCTGAAGATAGGTCCGCGCGCGACATTTTTAGGTTGCGCGCGCGGCGTCAAAAGCGAGTACGGCACATTAATTAATTTATTTAAGGTATTGAATATTTTTTTTTTAATGTGAAAAAATTATGGTGTGTTCTGAACACTATAAATAATTCATTGCCGTTGGAAATTTTACTTAAAGTTAATTTTTCAACAAGTTAAACAATTGTTAACTAACGAAATTTTCTCGAACTACCGTCTTAATTGTAAGTGAAAAAAAATGTTTAAATAATGGTCGTAAAAAATTTTCGCTTCGTAGAGCCTTTCTTACATACATACTTAACAAGATCGTGCCATAAAAGTTAAAAAAATATTTATACTTTGTTTATAACAATTTTTTTACTTGAACAAAAACTTAAAAATCCAAGTAATGTTGTTAAAAAATTTTTTTTTTTCTAAATCATCATATTATCGTTTTTTTATTAATACAAGATATTAATTGATTTGCAAAAAAAATTTTTCCCGCCATTTGTTGATAAATTTTTTATAAACAAATTAATTAAATCAATATTTTTAAAAAAAATTTTTTCACAACTTTATTACATTATAAATATTATGATTTAAAAAAAAAAAATTTTTCCTTAATAACAATTTTTAATTGTTTATAATCGTTTTTTTTATATTTCTATTGTTTAAATAATTAGTTAAGAAATTTTTTTTTTTCTAAAAATCATAATTGACAGTCCTCTATAAAGTAACAAAAAAAAAATTTTTTTTATTAACAATTCTATTGTTTATTAACTTACCAATTTGTTATAAACAAATTTTCAACTTTTTTTTATTTTTTTTCTAAAACTTCTAAAATTAACAAAAACAACCATATATAACAAAGTATAAAAAAAAATTTTTTATTGTACTTTTAAAAAACACGTGTTACAAAAGTTGCAGCGGCTGCTTCGTTTGTCTACTAAAAAACTGAAATAACTTTTAAACTATTAGAGATACAAAAATAAACATTCTAGTCGATTTTATAAACAGTTAAACGATCTTTTAAATGAATTATTCAAAAAAATTTTAGTTATTACTAATTTATTGTTACGCGCATTTGTTTATAAAAACTTATATTTTTTTCGATGTTTTTCGAACTTTCGTGACTCCTAACTTTTTAAATAATGCAGATACGGTTACAGACCTTCAAGACTATTTTGTTAAGTAATAAAATATATAAACGTTGTAGTTGTTTATTTATAAATCATGTCATTTTTTAATTAATTATTGGCATTTTTTCTCTTTTACGGTTCTCTCGCTTCTCACAGTTATTATTTTTCTTGTAATATTCATCATTTATTTTGAGTTCTGTACTTAACAATGAACAGCTGCTTCTTTTAGAGCCCATTTTTTCTGTCCGACCTTTGAATCTTGTCCCTTCTGTTACCTGCTTTCTTTGCTGACGTGGCTTATATACATACCTGCAGGTATAGACATATCTGCTTCAGTTGAAAACGTGGCTCATAGTCGATCTTACAGTTACCAAAAACAGTTCAGTGTCCACAATGGTTGGAATGGATGCAGACTCATATAAGTTTAGCAAAAAGTACTGCGTGAAAACTCTGGCGAACACAAAACCAGTCTGTGTCATCGATAATGAGCCTATTACTGTTAACACTTCACTTTTATTTCAACGAATTGTAGCGGCTATGATTGACAACAAAGATATTGTAAAAACTGCTTTACTTCATGAGTTAGCTCCATTCCCTATGAGTTTATTTAATGATAAAGGGTTGATGAGAGAAAGCAATAAATCCGAGTTATACAAAGCATTACAGTCAACAACCTTCGTTCAACCGGATCCTTCTAAATATGAGTTCATTATTGATGGAGGATTTCTTTTACATAAAGTGGGTTGGCGTAAAAATGTTACATTTCAACAAATTTTTGAAGATTATACATCTTATATCTATAAACATTACTCACGTAATGCCACAATAGTTTTTGATGGATACAACACAGAAAATTTTGGTGTTAAATCATATGAACGCTACAGACGAGTACGTAACAAAACTTCCAATAATTAATTAAAAAATGACATGATTTATAAATAAATAACTACAACGTTTATATATTTTATTACTTAACAAAATAGTCTTGAAGGTCTGTAACCGTATCTGCATTATTTAAAAAGTTAGGAGTCACGAAAGTTCGAAAAACATCGAAAAAAATATAAGTTTTTATAAACAAATGCGCGTAACAATAAATTAGTAATAACTAAAATTTTTTTGAATAATTCATTTAAAAGATCGTTTAACTGTTTATAAAATCGACTAGAATGTTTATTTTTGTATCTCTAATAGTTTAAAAGTTATTTCAGTTTTTTAGTAGACAAACGAAGCAGCCGCTGCAACTTTTGTAACACGTGTTTTTTAAAAGTACAATAAAAAATTGAAATAAATTTTTTTTTATTTTTTGTTATTTATGATTGTTTTTGTTAATTTTAGAAGTTTTAGAAAAAAAATAAAAAAAAGTTGAAAATTTGTTTATAACAAATTGGTAAGTTAATAAACAATAGAATTGTTAATAAAAAAAATTTTTTTTTTTGTTAATTTATAGAGGACTGTCAATTATGATTTTTAGAAAAAAAATAATTTCTTAACTAATTATTTAAACAATAGAAATATAAAAAAAAACGATTATAAACAATTAAAAATTGTTATTAAGGAAAAATTTTTTTTTTAAAAATCATAATATTTATAATGTAATAAAGTTGTGAAAAAAATTTTTTTAAAAATATTGATTTAATCAATTTGTTTATAAAAAATTTATCAACAAATGGCGGGAAAAATTTTTTTTGCAAATCAATTAATATCTTGTATTAATAAAAAAACGATAATATGATGATTTAGAAAAAAAAAATTTTTTTAACAACATTACTTGGATTTTTAAGTTTTTGTTCAAGTAAAAAAATTGTTATAAACAAAGTATAAATATTTTTTTAACTTTTATGGCACGATCTTGTTAAGTATGTATGTAAGAAAGGCTCTACGAAGCGAAAATTTTTTACGACCATTATTTAAACATTTTTTTTCACTTACAATTAAGACGGTAGTTCGAGAAAATTTCGTTAGTTAACAATTGTTTAACTTGTTGAAAAATTAACTTTAAGTAAAATTTCCAACGGCAATGAATTATTTATAGTGTTCAGAACACACCATCATTTTTTCAAATTAAAAAAAAAATATTCAATACCTTAAATAAATTAATTAATGTGCCGTACTCGCTTTTGACGCCGCGCGCGCAACCTAAAAATGTCGCGCGCGGACCTATCTTCAGCGTTAAATTAAAATTATAAATAATGGAGATAGAGTTCCGGGAGTTAGGAGTTTTTTATTGGAAATTTCCTCCACTTTCAGAATCTTTTTTGAAATTTCTTAAATATTAATAGTTTATGAAATATTGGCAAAAAACGAAATGCCATTTTTTTTTCATCTTTAATTGTTTATAACTTTTGCAATTTTTTATGTGCTAATACACGCTTTTAGCACATTTTTCTAGACGTCATTCCGGATCCAATGAGCTATCGCACGTAATTTTAAGAGCAGTATCTCTATTTTGTACCATTTTCAACTTGTCGACTAGACTAAAAGAGGATATATAGGCATACCTCATTGCAGGATCTTATTCTATTCAATTAAACATTTTTTGTAGTTTGTTATTTTTAATTTTTTGCTAACCTATTTAGTTTCCGGTGCGATTTCGCGTAATAACCGATTAGGGGGTATGACTACCAGACTCCCTAACAGATTAGCATGCTACCATCTTAGACTGCATCATCACTTACCACGAGGTTAGGTTGCGGTGAAGGGCTAACTTGTAGTGGAATAAAAAAAATTATGCACCTACATCTACGGCATCAATCATTAAATTAGAGTGGTAAATTAAAAAAGGTCATGTGCATTTCTCAAGACAACTGACGTGGTGAAGACTGTATTCTGATCTCCCGTCATGACACGGCAATTAGACACAAAGGACTAATAGTTGGTGTATTTACACATGATATATATAAATATACTCGTTCAAGGTTAACGGTGTGCAAATTCAGTATTGCTGGGGTCGACGCCATTTATTTCTTGTAACTCCGTGGGAATTTGCGTTGGTGTTTTTTTCAGTACAATGCCTATTTTCCGGATGCAAGGCATAAATAATTAAATGCAAAAGTAGTAGTCAAAACAGTCGAGCGTAAAACACCTAAAGACAGACAAAAAAGGTGATCAAACTTTTCAAAAAGCTACATTTGCACAATGAAGTCTTTGTGTAAACCCCAACAATAAACTTTTTGTAGGTATACCTACTACAATAATGTCCAAATCAAACAGCTATTGTGAGCCAATACCATTAGGCTTTCTCTGAAATTTAACTTTTCAATGTTTATGAAAGCTTTTATTTTTTTACATTAATACCGGGAATGGCCCTACAATTTAATTTATTACACTAGATACGATTTGTATTTTAGTCGTCTACGGTGTAGTATAAAAAGTAATGTTTTTTTAGTTTTTACAATGTAGGTATTGAAAGGCCTAGTTACTTAAAATCGACTGTGGATTAAGAGGTCCTGGTTGCGATTCCCGTTTCGGGCAGCTATTGCTGGCTTTTCTCGCAAACCTAGCAACCAATTTCCCACAGCTGGGCGAAGGCACTCCTGGGGAATTCTTCTACAGGCATTTTGACGGGCTACGGGCTTTGGCGATTATTTTTACCACACCATATAAAAATAATGGCGGACGATCTCTTTGAGACATGGTGATGAACAACGTAAATTACCTTACTCTGAAATGAGCCCTTATGAAGATAAAAATAGAGTCAGTCATGAAGACTGATTGACAGAAGTGGAAACTCGAAACAATGGAATAACAAAAATGGAATATCACGCGAAATCACAAGACTTTAACTTTCCAAAAGCTTAAAACGCATGATATGATACACTTGTATATGTCCTATGTACTAGTGTATTAATGGCCTCCGTACTACGCATCACCAGTCTGTCACAATACGCCACTAGCATGTCGAGGTAATCGGTGACTCAAACCCAAAAGTAATACCTAAAAATTCGCACTTCAAACCAGAATAACTAACAATTTTTGCACCGATTGGAATACCGAACCTATAGTTTCATATTTCGAAGAGCATTCAAAAGTTGAGTTCAAATACATACTGTTAACAAACCGATGCAGTTTGTTACTAAATGTATGACAATTTAAGGACCAATGAATTATTTTGAGAGCTCTGATCTTAACCCACTATAGCCTCACACAGAGAAATGCTTATCTTGACCAAAAAGTACAGTCCATTTAGAAAAAGCGCAAAATGGCGTTAAATTGAATGATGCACCCGTTATTCGGAATCCAATTAAACGGCATGCGGCAATGCATCGACCACATTACCGTCCCATCGACGTTTCAATCGTACCGTAATCAGACTACGTCACTCAAATTGAGGATCGGAGTTAGATTTGGCATGCCAATCAAGGGTGTTGCAATGTTTGCAAACGGTTTAAACTCTTTAAAAATATTTTTGCCACAGGTTTATTCTATTTATGATGATTTTTGATAAACATAAAAATTCAGGTTCCTAATGTTCGCAAAAATCAAAAAGTAATCAATACATTTATCTGATTATTTACACAGAACTGAAATGACACACATCCTTGACGTCAGGTGATATTACAGTTAAAGATGGGATTAAAATACTTTATTTATTAAGATTACTATGGTGGAAAGCTGCGTGAATTGTTTTGTCGTATCTCAAATTCCTGTGCCTCTTTCGAACAGCGGAAGCGACTTTAGTATTCCAAAATGCCACCCCCTGATATCTGCCTCTCATGATTAAAATAAAAAAACATAATGGAATCAATAATGGAAAACAGAATGTTGTTAATTTATAACGATAACAATGTAATAAAGAATCAAAACTATAATCAACAATAATCTCGGTTACGTTAAATACTACCTACTTTATTATTTTCATTTCATGTTCGTAAAAATAATAATTGGGGCCGTTTCTCCGTGCTCCTTTAATAGCTTAAATATAAGATGACCACATCTCGGTCACCCCAATTGTCCTCGGATCAATGTTGTTATTGATACAGAAATCACCGCAAAGCCACACCGTTTTCACTTACAATATTGCTAATTTATTTGATTTATCCAAGCTCTATAACGTCAAGTGACTGATTATACCGTCTGACATTGATTGAAATATCTAGGCTTAAGTTTGTATTTATTTAACCGACATTTTGTATAAAGTCAAGATGAGTTTTAAGGTTGGCCCAATTGTATGATAGTTTGCATAGAAACGCTTATGGTTGTACGGCTACGTTCAAACTGCCATATTATGGTAAAGTTTGCCCTAGATTTACAGAAACTTTCGCGTGGAAGACCACCCGCCTTAAAAAACCACCCTCCTGGTTGACGACAGTCGAAAAAGATCTTATGAAAGCTCAACCGAGTAAGCATATCACATAACCTTGCTGAATAGAGGATGCGGACAAGGAAGGCCGACTAAAGTCCAGACTTCTGCAAAATTTGGGTTGTTTTATATGTCTTTAATAAATTTATGTTGGACTAGCTGACCCGCGCAACTTCGACTGCACCGAATCGGTTATTAGAGGTTTAAATATCTTGAAAAAACCTAGAAACGAAATGCAGCGCTACCTACCAGGTGCAGTTTAATTTCCAAAGTATGTTATTCGCAGTCGGGCGGCCCGCTGCATTTTTCTTGCTTTTTTCGTTTCGATACCCGTCGGAACTTCTAATCGATAGGTTCAATTTGAATAATTTAAAGAGGAATTTGCAGGTATATAATGAAAATTAATATTTATAAACTGTTTATTTGGATTAGCATTAATATCACGATGGGGATGCCAAAAATTTTTTTTATAAAAAAGCAGTTATTGTGGCATAACCATAACAGTTAGACATATAGCCTCGCGGATTCTTTTGTAGATAATAACGATTACTTTAAACATGTAGTACATTATTTTTATATATCATTAATCATTTTCGCAGCGTACGCCGTTATAGTTCGCCGTTAAAACATCGTTATAGTTCAGCCACTTTACAGAAAACCATAGTAAAATAAACACTAAAACAATCCATCCATACATACATCCATCCTCACAAACTTTCGCATTTAAAATATCAGTAGGATGGTACGCATGCATTCGATCGTTGTACCATATGCCTTGTGACTGGCTGGTATCTGTGAAGAGTTATGTCCTTTATCTCTGACAATATTTATCAGATCTTCATTAAAATTTAACAATACATGCTTGAAAGTATACACTTTAAAATCTTTAAAATAAAAAAAATAATTATTAAAATCGGTTCATCGGTCCCGTTTCCCGGAGAAAACTTATTATTTATCGGGATAAAAAGTATCCTATATGTTGACCCGGAATGATGACACTATACCAAATTTATTTAAATCCGTTCAGTAGTTCTTACGTGATGCACTGACAGGCAGATAGACAGACAGACAAAAATTAAATAAAAATCTATTTTGGACTAAGTATCGATTATATAGCATGCCCCGATCAAAATTTTCAAAATATTTTAAATGTACAGAAATCCGTTACAGTTTTATTATAAGTACAAATATTCTTTTTTTAAATCAGTTCAATATAAGTATTTCCGAATGAGCTCAATATTATAACAACCGTAACAAATGTAATATTGGAGGAAATTTTAAATTTGTAAGTACAAACGTGCGCTCGCCTGGCAAAGGCAATCTACCATATTCGGCGTCGAATTGAAAAGCAAAACGTTTCACGAAATGCACTATTATGCATACGTATATATTACCGGCATGTTACATGTAAGGTACTTGTTATTTAACTTTTCAGTTTTACTATTAGTATACATTAATATTATTTGTGTATTTATATAATGTACTTTAATTTTGCAATTTTTGAGTATAGTTCGGAAATTGGCTCAAACTCTGTGGCAAGAGTATTAAATTAGATATAAATGCAATATAAATTTGCCGTGTGGTAACGGTAGATCACTATACAGTTGTCATATACCCTCTTCTTTCCGCGGGTGTCGTACGAGGTGACTAAGTGTATATAACGGAGATCGGGCAGCATCATCTCCAGTAGGTACTGTTTTACTAATACCATCTACTGCAACCACCGACATGTCAACCAAGCTTAGGGTAAACCATCCCAAATTCAAACTCAAATTAAAATTCAATATTCATTTATTTCAAGTAGGCCTATAAGCACTTTTGAAACGTCAAGTATGTCTGTTTGTACTGACTCTACCACCGGTTCGGAACACAGATTCTACCGAGAAGAAGCTGGCAAGAAACTCAGCAGTTGCTTTTCCAACATCGTTTTACAATTTAACAATCTTTGTTTTATTTTGTGTGAGATGAAAGCTGAGCGGCTACTTTCCAGGCAACCTTGAAATTTAGAAATTCATCAATAGTATAGTAACCTCGATCTATGTGTTTTTATACATTCTTTAAACTTATGTAATGGTAAATCTAATATTACTTTCGGTAGCATGTTATAAAAGCATATAAGGTTTTCTGTACTTTCCTAAGACGATATGCTGATATCACTGATTTATGATCGTTTCTATTAAGTCAATTGTTTGATTTTTTTTTTACATAGATTAATGTTTTATTTTACAAAGATTAAATTGTTATAAATATATTGCAAAGTTACTGTAAGTATACCTATTTCTTTAAATTTATCTGATTGAATTTTGTATATTTATATTGATCGAAGCTTGTATATTGATCGGACAGCAATTTTTTGTAATATAAATATATATCTATATCTATGTCAGCTGCTTTGCCCCATAGCAAGATCCCATATTACATAACACAATGAAAATGCGCAAAATAGACAAGCCTAGCAGTTTCAATTAAAATTTTTCTGACTGCATAGGCAGCTGAGCTAAGTTTACCCGCTAATGTCTCTATATGGGCACCCTACTGAAGCTTACAATCCCCCCTCGGTCACTCTTAGAAAAACTGTGGAATTCTCCATTTTAATCGTTTCTCCGTTAATCATTATATTTTTATCAATCTTCCTCACATTTAGTAAAATAAATTCCACACACTTTGTTTTTTTAGCAAAGTGCGTGGAATTTATTTTACCATTTCGGAGAGGCCTTTAGTCCTTCATTGGACTAATAAACGCTATTAATAATAATATGAAAGATGAAAAATTAAATATTAACATTATAAAATTATCATCTGCATGGGAAAGGCTGACACAGTTGGTTTTAATTAATTAAATAACGCGTCCGGTTCCCTTAAAGCGTGATTCATGCTCACACGTGCATGCTATTCGCGTAACGGATCAGATAATTTCATTTTAACGATTATGTGACACATTTGTTGTGGAATGTAAATCAAATATTAACGAAATTGTAATAATGCTCAGATACAGTAAGTAAAGTAATGGAACAGAGAATGGGCAGCGGTGTCCTCTGTGCTACCAGTACAATCTACTGCGATCCCCAATCCGTCTGCCCAGCATGGTGAGTTTTCGCAAACCCGGGTACCTGATAATTTCATTTTAACGATTATGTGACACATTTGTTGTGGAATGTAAATAAAATTTTAACGAAATTATAATAATGCTGAGACAAAGTAAATAAAATAAGACACTACAACAGAGAATGGCCAGCAGCGTCCTCTTCCTCAGTAGATTGTATAGTACAATCTACTGCGATCACCACTCTGCCCAGCTTGGTGTTTTTGGGCAAGCCATCCTTTTGGGAGAGGCATTTAGTCCAGCAGTGGAATGTTATAGCTTATTGATGTTGTATATAAGCAAGTAAAACATTAGCCAAAGTCGAATTCAGATATGAGCTCTGAGTCCATGGGCTAATGGACAATATTAATGTCGTGATCATACTAAAATTAATTATTGCAATATAATTAAATGGCCCAGGAAATAAAAATCTGTTATGGCTGGAAATATTTTTTTAATCAAACAATCGACGGCCGAGTGGCGCAGTGGGCAGCGAACCTGTTTCTGAGTCCAAGGCCGTGGGTTCGATTCCCACAACTGGAAAATGTTTGTGTGATGAACATGAATGTTTTTCAGTGTCTGGGTTGTTTATCTGTATATTATAAGTATTTATGTGTATTATATTCATAAAAAAATATTCATCAGCTATCTCAGTACCCACAACACAAGCTACGCTTACTTTGGGGCTAAATGGCGATGTGAATATTAGTAAGTGTACAATATTAATGATTATGTTTGATAGGAGAAAAATGTTGGATTGAAATCATCATCTCAACCAATTGACGTCCATTGCTGGGCATAGGTCTTTTGTAGGGAGTTCCAATGCACGGTCCTGGGCCGCTTGCCTCCAACGGCTCCCAGCTACTCGCCTGATGTCATCTGTCCACCTCGTTTGGGGCCGACCTACGCTGCGTTTACCGGTGCGGGGTCGCCATTCCAGCACCTTAAGACCCCAACGTCCATCGGTTCTCCGAGCTATGTGCCCCGCCCATTGCTAGCTTCGTAACTCGCTGAGCTATGTCGGTAACTCTAGTTCTTCTACGGATCTCCTCATTTCTGATTTGATCAAGTAGAGATACTCCTAACATAGCTCTCTCCATCGCCCGCTGAGTGACTCTGAGCCTTCTTATGAGGCCCATATTTAGCGACCATGTCTCTGATCCGTAAGTCAGAATTAGATAGAATAGATTGAAATAAAATCAGGTAAATCTGCAACGGCTGGAAATATGTTTTAATTAATTAAATAACGAGTCCGGTTCCCCACAAACGTGTGATCGTGCTCATATGTGCATGTTGTTTGCAAACGGAGTGAGTAATCATTTAAGTTTAACGAAACTTTGAATTTAATTTCACATAATCAAAACCAAATTGTTTGGTGTGACGTGTGAATTTATGTTGTATCAGTTTTAAACCATTTATAGTGTGACAATCATTTTGTAGTGTAGTGTAAATTGTGTAATGCCAGAAGGACTTCAGTATTGTATGTTTGAAACTACATTTTTTTATTTTAATAATTTACAGAACCAATAAATTTCCCATCTCATGTTTGTGCGAGCCCAGCGCAGAGCAACACTTTGTAGGGTATGGGAGAAACACCTTCTGCAAAGTACTGTCCTGTGTCCATCAATCTGAGGCATAGGTGCAAGCCTCATGTGCCTGGTGTAGGATCTGCTGATAGCGTCCCCTAGTCACTGGCTCGGCGCTGCTCACGTTCAATTATTACACGTCTACTCTCGCCTGCGGCTCGGTTTAGTACTAACATACTAACATTGCTCAGGAACACACGAGACAGTGTAATCACATACACTACAACTGGTATTACAGCGGCAACCACGCCCTTCAGATCGCAATAAAGCTAAGCTTTTTAGCGCCAGCAATACTGTTTTGCGGCAGAAATAAGCCCGTCAACAAACTGTTCTAGTGTGACGGAATGTTTGTAATTAACCTTACTGTTGTAATTGTAACTGAAAATAAATTAAAATATCGGTGCTACTTCCCTGGATGACCTTTGCCCCAAAAAGCTATAGTACAAGCTGTGGGAAATAATAGATTAAGTAGGTATATATTATACTCAAAAGTATAAATATAACGATAAGCATAGGTTTTAAAACATTGTTCTGTTCACTCGTTAATAATTTGGTGTTTATTCTTTATAGGAATAAATTCGATACAATTTCGGTATCTGTAAATAAAAAGCTGACAAGGCTATAAATATGATTTTCTTAATTAATTAAATGTAACATGCGGTTCCTATTAACTATGTTATTACGCTCACCTGCATGTTATTTCGGAACAGAGCGAGTGATAATGTACATGTAACGTAAGATTGAATTGAATTTTCAAATAACTGACATACGTTAAATTAGTTTTAGGCCATTTTATTTTTCGCAAAACTGACAATCAACTGCTTACTCTAATATAAACTGTAGGACTATTTGGCATGTGTATACAATTGTGCCTTCTTGATGCGAACATAGCATGCAAATCCGTAGGGTACATAAGGCTGCTACAAACAGCTAAAAAAAACAAATTTAGAGTAATATAAAAAAATATAAATTACTAAGAAAAGAAAAACAAAATATTGTGGAAATAAAATTACTTAAGCAATAACCTTTTTCTTAACTTGAGCTTAACACTAGGTATGTTATCACTGAAGATATCTACACTATGACGAAAGCAATTTGCAAGAAATTACATTCGATACATAGGACTATGTTGGCCAAGATTAGTTCTCGTTTTTGGCAAGCAAAAAGTCTTACGGTCATTCATGTTTTAAGAACCTTTTTGTAAATTATATAATACATATGCAAATTCATATAAAATTGATATAAGACACTGCTGACAAAAAGTAGGTATACCTTTGTAGATGGCATAAAATCTACATGGACACACAATATTAATTTCATGATTCTTTAAAGGAATAAATTTAAATCGGCATCTCTAAAGGAAAAGTTGACACGGCTGGAAATAAGATTTAATGAATTAAATAACGCGTCCGGTTCCCCTCAAGCGTGTTTTCATGCTCATACGTGCATGTTATTTGCAAAACGGAGCGAATAATAATTAAATTTTAACGAAGTATTTGTTATTGAATGTATTTGTATTTTCACAAAACTTTAGTGTGACCGGTTAATTTATCATTGCATTCGTTTTAGACCAAATTATATTTAATATCACTATGATAATAGTGATATAAAATATAATTTGCTTGATATAAAATATTACAGATATATTTACTTCATATAAAATATAATAGAGTCACTGCTCACTACGCAAAGCAAAATGTTTGCAAAATTAAAAATTTGTGAATTGTACAATGCATGAACTGTTTTATATTATTAATTAGTATTTGAAGCTCCTGTAAATAGATTGCCTTGCGTAGTGGGCAGTGACCCTGCTTTCTGATTCCAATGTTCCCTTCTCACAACTGGCAAATATTTGTGTGATGATCATTAATGTTTTTCAGTGTTTGGGTATTTATCCGTACATAATAAGGATATGAGTATATTATTTGTTTTTTGTAGTTTATTTTTGTACTTTGTTCCCATTATACAAGCTTCGCGTACTTTCAGGCTAGATATACAAAAAATCTATATATTTTGATTTATAATAATATCAAAACGTATAACAGGTACGTTAATCGGCAGAAAGTCTGAGCATTAATTGTGAGACAATTATGCATTGTGAAAATTCTATAAAGGAATTTGAGATGTCTCTCAATTAGTTTAAAGTTTATATAAAACGTAAGCTAAGCGAAAAAAAATTACCCGGCTAAGTTTGTTGTGGGCTCTTCTTAGATCAGGGCGCGTTTGGAACACTCGTAGCTATAGGTTTAAGTAAGCGAACGAAGTTGTCACAATCCCCTTACAATTATGTAAACATATATGTATGAACGCTTCATAAGTGCCTGTGATGTGTGAAATAAATTTTGAATTTTAATAAAATGTTGAAATAAAATTAACTTACTATATGCAAAGGCTGCTGACACGGCTGGAAATATGTTTTAATGAATTAAATAACGCGTCCGGTTCCCCTCAAGCCTGTGATCATACTCATACGTGCATGTTATTTGCAAAAGAGCGAATAATAATTAAATTTTAACGAAATTGTCATAATTTAATGTAGTTACTCTTATTTGCACACATCTGTCACAATCAGATTTTTTTTTTTTTCATTTAGGTGCGGATTGTAATAAAGGTGTAAATTACGTTAGCGATATATGATGATAGGATATCCAAAAAGACAAATATTAAATTAAAACTAAAAATTTTGTTAAATTCTCGATTCCATTTTAATTTTACTTACCTCTAGTCTAGTAAATGAGGCAGCAGAGTTTTCATACAGTGAGTTCTAAAAGTTAAAGTATACCAAAAGTTAACCTAACCAAACTAGATGCCGTGTCAAAGTGTAACCACAGAGTGAACTCTTGTTGATTCTGTGGTAAGTATGCCTGTGTCTATTTTTAGCATCGTAATTCCCGAACTGAAGAATCCATTTTTATTTTCCTTTTTTTTTTAAAGGTGAATTAGTCGTGAGTGTTCTCAGATGTTTGATGATCAAATTCAAGATGTTCACCAGCGTACCATTTGAAAACTTAACAGCTCAAATAACAGTATTTTTGCGCAAATTTTTTTTGTGCCTATAGGAAGGAAATAAATGGATATTAAATAAACTGTCATCTTTTTCTGTAGAAAATTCGTAATATTGTATTTTTATCATGTCATATTTAGTTCCTTTCATAATCCGTACTTTTGGCCTATTACTTTTAAAAAATAATTTCGATGTTCAAATCTGCCAAGCGTCCCGTGACGTTTCACATCTTTTCAGTTCATTTGTATTTGCGAACTGTAATTCTTCCCCTAAATTGAATTATTTATTTATAAGGTTCACCAAAAGATTATACGCCTAAGAGCTACGAAATTGAGAAATCTGGAAAAACACAAGTGCGGGTACGCAAGTTTACAATGACATTATTGTTATAACGAAGGAAACACTGCGTAATGAAGTTAAAAACAGAAACAAAAAACATAACTTAAATTAAAACAAAACAGAAATGTACGAGGCAATTAGCAACTAGCCATACTTACTCATTTTTATTTATTTATTTAAACTCTTTATTTATTTAAACGCTTAAAAGCGATCTCTGCCAGGCAACCTTAGGATTTGGACAACAAGAGCGAGAACAAATAGGTGGTATAAATTTATGATAAACCTACATTCAAATAACTACATACGAATACATAAACAAAATAAACACAAGTAAAAATTAAAAAACTTATAAAAAAAAATATTTATATATATATATACATTTCCATCTATTCATATATATATACACATATATATATATATATATATATATATATATATATATGTATATATGTTTGTTATATATATATATGTATATATATATGAATAGATGGAAAAAAAATTAAAACCAGTCGTCTTATTGCGCAAGATAATAGGATTTTACTGCATTTTTAAACATATCAAGCGAAATACTAATATATTGTTGCAGAATTATAAATCTGTCAATCGGTAAAGTGCGATCTCATATAGTACAGAATAGGCAGAGCATGGCAGTTGACGCAGACATATATGACGATAATTTATTATGCTGTGACTCAGCTAAATGACACAGATACACACATTCGCAAACCAACTAATGGGGTAAATATACTTGTATTATAAGCCCGTAGTGACGTGTCAAGAGTATTTCGGGATAAGCATTGAGTACCTTATATCCTTAATGACGACCGCCCTGACGCATCGGTGAGCGCTATGAATTTAAGCGGGGATCCCGGGTTTGATTCCCGGTAGGGAAATTACAATTTGGGAATTTATAATTTCTGTTTTTTTGGAAAAACTAGCCACTAAGCCATTTAGTATGCCGGTGCGATGTCGCCTGGAAAAGACGATTAGAGTTATGAATACCATACTTCCTAACAGGTTAGCCCGCTATCATTTTAGACACCGCACTTACCAACAGGTGAGATTGCAGTCAAGGTTGCAAAATTATGGTAAAAGACACATTACCGTTAAGTGGTATCGATTATTTTGATGTGATTTTATTTAAATTTCGTCTCCTTTCTCATCCCTTTCCGCAACATCATGTGAAGAGTAATAGGAAAAAAAGGACATAGTATTAATTCCATACTTTAAAAATGTTTTATATATAAGACTTCGGTCATTTTTTTTTTTAAATTATTGTTTGTTTTCTGACAGTTCGTTTCGGTTGATAGTTTTCTGTTTATAACATCGTAGCATACCTAAAATCCCAGTTATCCTTCTTATGGGGTAACGAGATGCTTCGCCAGAGGTTGATCTCCAGGGCGTGAACCTACAGCACTAATTTTCTCATTAATCCGACGAGATCCGAATGAAATAACATGCGATAGTTATAATCATTAAACACCACCATCCCAAATTTTAGTAGCTTGATATGTCAAATCTTATCCCGCTCTCCTGGGAAGTAGGAGGTCTTGAAAACCAATAAATCTGTTAGTTATTAAATAAACAATTCTACTACGTCTTAATGTAAATACACTTTTATTTGTTTATAGTGTTATAAATCTGATTATATCTGACTGACTGCTAATTTACGAGATAATTATTCATAAAAATAAAGCCATTATGTGTTCTGAAACTCCATTCATTCCGTGCGTTACAATCGTTACAGGAATAAGCGTGGGAATAAAGCTCATATCAACTGTCACTTAATTAATCATTTTAATTAACGCCTTTTTAAACAAAGAAAATAATATAATTACACAAAATTAATACCTATTATGATTATTACTCTGATGTTAATGAAGCGAGGATTGTTCGAGTACGACTTAACTCGTATAAAGTGAAATGAGGGCTCAGAAGTTGTACTTAATCGGACGATGCCCATAGTAAGAACTTAAGAAGATACAGCAAACAGAATACGTAGAAAATGATATAATATGTGTAATGGTATAATTTTCTACGTATTCTGATTTTCCATGGGATAATGAAAATTTACGGCTTTCAATATGTAGGTACTCCTAGGAATCTAGGATATTAAATGTACTAATATATACTTAATTTTTCCTCTAAGTAATAAAAACCATTTAATTAAATAAAAAAAAATTATACTGAACTGACAACTATTAAAAATTACAAATAAGAATCCAAAATAAAATATTGCATTGCATAGTCGCATACTGAAATATAATTCAGTCATGTAACGTTATTATTTCCTGAAGAAATTTATATTTATGAGAACTCCTAGTATTCCTAGTATTTCAAGATAATGACGATTATGATCATCCTTTTACCAGCCTACTGCAGGGAACAAGTCTCCTATCAGAATGAAAAGGGTTTAGGCCATAGCCCGCAACGCTAACAACGCTAATAACTGATTGGTAGACTTAACACGACTTTGCAAACGTTATGGAGAACTCTCAGGCATACAGGTTTCCTGACAAATTTTTCGTAAGTAAGTGATATTTTAATTCTTTAATTGAAAAACGCCCATAGCTCTGAAAAGTTAGTTTGAGGCGGGGATCAAACTAGATCTCCCGAAAGAAAGCCGAAGCCCTAACCACCATCACTTTATTAGTGTATCATTTTAAGTAAAAATGACTATAAATTAAAAAAGGTGCAATTTTCGAATGACAGGTTTTCGTAGGTAGGTTGCCGCTCGGAAATCGGGAATTTTATTTAGTTTTAGTACTGGAACGAACGGAATAGTTATGAAATTACAGAAAACAGTAACCAACAAGCAAATACGACAACCACTCTAGAGTCTAGTGAACCTGAAATGCAAATATAGTACCTACCTAAAATAGATTCTTATTCAAGTATTCGTGTCAGCGCAGAAAATCTGAAATTCAAGAGCGGAACTGCATAACAAATCGAATTTGAAATGGTAATCGAACCTACTGACGATATTCTGACACCGTTTTATATTTCCGATGTTTCTTCTATATTATTATAAAGATTAAGGTAGGTCTATTTTTGCTGCCTGCGTGTATTATTCGCCAGCGCACAGAAAACTCACTGCAACGGTCGCGAGGCGGATATGAGCATTCTCAATCTAAATTGAAGAGTGGATCAAAAGACAAGGAAGAAAATTATGGTGAAACTTTTCCGTCCTCTCGAGAGTTGCGAGATTTACTTAATAGAATAATAAAGGTCATCAAAGTGTTAACACAACAAAGTTAGTTGGCCCTTCACAGAAGTTCAGCCATTAACGACAAAGTATCGAAACAATTAATGCTGGACTAAATTGTCTTTTCGTAATCCTTTGGATTATTGGCAACTTCTTGCTAGGACGTAGCAAGCTGGTGCACGTAACATCGTTCTTAAAGTTTATGAATTAAACAAATATAACATTCAAATTAAAAATAAAAACTTCCTATTTTTAATTTACTGTTATATCATTATTCTACTAGTCAAGCCCTTTTATTTCAGACCCATGTTGGGAATAAATATGTAAACCGCCATTTTGTGGCAGCTGTCATCTTGGAGCGATTGAAATCAAACATGGCTAAAAACAATTCATACTTTTAAGAAACGCACACGCACACACCCACAGCCACACACATACACACACACACACACATACACACACACAGACAATTAATACAAAGTAATTATTGAGAAAACCAATGTGAGTGTGCTTTATGACCGAAACCACAAATTAAGGTGGTGGAGTAGAATCTGCCTCCCGAACCGTTGGTAGAGAGAGTGCAAACACTTGACGACTTGACGTTTAAGAAATGATAACACAGGTCTGCAAAAAAAAAATTTTTTTTTCTCCTTGTTTTCATGCATGAATTCTTCATATTTTGTGCTCTAAACACGGAATCTGACATACAATTAAGTATCACACGTAGATTTCGAATATAATATTTATTTAATTAACAAATAATATTAGTAAAACATCAATTATTATAACGAAATGAATAAATATTACAGTCTAAGTTTTACATTGAAAAATCCTAAATTATAGTCAAAAAATATATCAGTCAGCTATCTCATTATATGTTGAGAAAAATTTGTTATTTTGTAGTTTTTTTCCTTTTCATTGTTTCTATTGGAGTTTCTCGGCGAATTGAACAACAGAAATCAGCAAGCATTGCTGTGACCATATATTTTATAGTTATTGTTTCTGCTGATAAAAAAATACATAAACTATACATAAAATACTTAAAACCAATATAGGGAACATGAACTTCATGCAAAACTTACCAAAATATTTGATACAAAACGTAAACAATTAAGAGACAAGTTTTCACTCAACTGTTGTAGAGTCACAGCGAATACTGCGCATGCGCGTATGAACTACCAGAAAAATCACCTTCAGCACTTCCCTTCTTTCTCTTACAACTCGCTAAAACTTATATTGTACATACACTGTTTGTATATACACTATATGTAAAATTGACGCGCAAAAAAATTAAAAAAAAACCATATTATTGAAATTTGAAAAAAAATTCATAGAAAAAAACCTTGACGTGATGGAAAAAATCGGCCAACGGGGATAGTTTCAGAACATTTGAATCGTCATATTTATGTTTTTAAAGGACGAATTCATTGCAGACCAGTGATAATTAATACCAACATCGTAAAAACGAAGTTGCATCATCACTTTTTGGATTTACTTACTGTGAGACGTTTCTAAAGAGCACTCGATTGTATTTTTCTGCTCAAAGGGTTTAAATCTCTGTAACATTGAAACCTTTCATTGGAAATAGGAAGCTGTCTATCAAGTCAATAATAGACATTGTCAGCAGTCACAATCGACTGTGCAAATGCAATCTAGTTTCTAGTCTCCAATCCCTGGTCGATGTACTCGTAACCTAGTTTATTTCATAAAACTTTTTATGTTTAAAAGCTTTTAGAAGCGAAACTTCGTTAGGCGTTGTAGGGATGCTAATTAAAAGGGTAATTGTTTGAGCAGCGTATGTAATATGTTTTTTTTACTAACCTCGAAGCGAGAGCCCTCGTTTCGAATGAATGATTGAATGAATGAATAAATGACTATGCTTGCACAACACAAGAAGTACATAAACAAAATAAAAGTATAACAAAATTTTTCGTTTCCTGCATTTATTCAATTTCTATTACTAAAGCTTCTACGTCATATCGCAATGACCTTTAAAAGAAACTAAAACTTTTGGACCGGACCTTACATGACCCGAGCTGATCTGTACTGACCTTAAAGAAAACGTGTAATACAAGCAAACGACCGCTATAAAAGAAACTGAGGAAGTCTCACTTCTTTCGCTCATATACAAATACAGATAAATACACATACAAAGCATTTATATCCATCAACCTGAGCCTAATGTGTTTGTAAATACACCAGCAACCATACCCTTCAGACCGTCGTACAGCAACTCTGCTTAGCGAGAGAAATAAGTATGGCGGTACAACCTCCGCGGACAAGCTCTGTCAAACAATGTTTAAAAAAAAAGCAATTTTCACTATGCCGATTTTTCCCAAAATATCTTTAATACGATAAGACTGCAAATACATGTTTCACTACCTAACTTTACTTTGTTAACTGGACCGATAAGGTTTTATAACTAGATTTCTACTTAAAAGTTCGCTTCCTGGGTTATGCTTAAGAAGAACGAAGATAAAATAATACAGCAAAGAAAGGCGGCCTTATTTAAAGCAATCTCTAACAGCTAATCTTTGTTTAACATAACCTACGGCAATCGAGTGCCATTTAATTATATTGTGATAAATGTCAAATCGTTAATTCTACAACAACTCTATTCTGATGTTCATATTATTTATTAATGGGTTATTTAAGTAAACCATATTTTTCATTTTTCGCAGAAGTCAGTTGTACATTGTACAATTGACAGTTGTACAATTTTTTTTAACGACAATACACACATCGCCATCTAGCCCCAAAGTAAGCGTAGCTTGTGTTATCGATACTAAGATGACTGATGAATATTTTTATGAATAATATAAATACAGATAAACACTCAGACATTCAGAAACATTCATGTTCAACACACAAACATTTTCTGTTGTGAGAATCGAACTCACGGCCTTGTACTCAGAGACCAGGCTTGGCCAACTGCGCCAATCGGCCGTCATTGCACGTTGGACTTAAAGTAACAAAATTCAAAAGAGTAATATGTTTCCAGCATCGACGCGACGTAAAGTTAGGTCGTTGAAAGCTGTTTTGTTCCAGTTTTGTATGACACGATGAGGTTTTCATTCGCGTTAACAATACTTTGAAGCTATATTCAGGCCAGTGAGGAGCTGCAGTCCATCAAGAGAATAATAGACATTGTAGAGTTGCCGGTCGTTAGAAATGCAATCTAGTTCGACGCCTTCTTGTTTTATGCCGCTAGAGGTTGCTATAAATAAAATCTTCTATAGAATTTACAATGCTTTTATCCGCTAAGCAACGCTACGCCATACTTATACCACTTTATTTAAAAATAAGCTGTAGCCCGAGACTTCGTCCGCGTATATTGCAGGTGCTCTATATTATGAAAAAAAAAAAAAAATTTTGTTTTTGAGAAACTCGAAAACTACCGACCCGATTTAATAACTCTTTCACCGTAATAAAGCTGTCTTATCACGAAGTAACATAGGCTATGCCTACGAAACTTCTGTAATAAAAAGATTGAAGCCTAAAATAATGTTTGTAAAGCAAGACAGAAGAAAACACGCTAACGTAGTCCTCTATTCGCGTCTGCTAATGATCATCATCTTCATCATCTTATCAAACCATTGCAGATTGGTGGACTCCACACACCTTTGAGAACATTATGGAGAACTCTCAGGTATGTAAGTTTCCTCACGATGTTTTCTTTCACCGTTGAAGCATAATTAAATTAATTAAAACGTACATAACTTAGAAAGTTAGAGGTGTGTGCTGGGATTCGAACTCGGCCCCCGAAATTTGAAGTCCTACCCACTGGACTATCACCGCTTTAAAATAAATTCGCGATACCATACACCTTTTTTTTTAAATAAAGCACAAACACGCTTTTTTAGTCCACTATAAAAGATGAGATTTCATCGGTAATTTTTAGTCACAGAATATTAATCTTAACAGAAAAAGAGTAATTTTAATATTGTGATAATTATCTGTATTTAAACCTCGCCCTTAACATCATTTTATTTGGACGTATAGTTTAGGAGATATAAGAAAAGATTATTTAGGTACCTACGTTTATGAGTATGGGGTACCTAACGTGGCATGCTTTAATATATCACGCCTATGTGTTCTTGTTCTAACTGGGCTTGTCTCCGTACTTGGTCGGCCGGAATCTTCCGTTGTACTACGTGTTAATATAGGGTATATTCTATTTACATTCCAAAATTCTGTCACATTGGTGCTTTAGTTTTTGCGTGGAAGACCATCCATATAAACTTTCGCATTTATAATATTAGTGGGGAATCCAAATTGCCCAACAAGCAGTAGCTACCTACACGGTTACACCCGTGTGAAGCCGGGGCGAGTCGCTAGTAAATAAATAAATAGAACATGGAAAACCGTTTATTTTTTTTGAAGCTTCACATTATTAAATACGTGATTCATCGTTGTTGTTCGTTGTTATATGGAAGATTATTCCGGGAACGCTACTAATTCCCATGTACCGTGATGAATGCGCGGATATCAAATAACTTATTCAAGCGTTTGTAAATATCCTTAAACGAATCTGTAATTCAAGTACGGAACTGCATAACAACTCTAATTTGTAATGGTAATTGAACCCGACAAATTGTTAGATACATTTGTATTTTGTACCTTGTTTGGTGTGCTGAATATACAAATATAATCTAATATTATGAATATTTCTCTCTCCTCTACAAAAAACGATGACTCCAGTAGTACTTGAGCGAGCCTTCCTGTGGGAGTTTAATCACGGCACGACATGCAAATCTACGTTTTCGATGTTATGTGAGTTTAAAAATTAAATATGACTTGTTACAATATCGAGTTCCAAAATCAATGTGAAGTCTACCACTCCTCCCTGCCTGACGACCTTCCTGGCGCAACAGTGAGCGTTGTAAATTTAAGCAGGAGGTCCCGGATTCAATTATCACCCTTCCGACAAAGACGGGCCGCTAAGCGAATTAGCGTTCCGGTGCGATGTCGCGTAGAAACCGATTGACTTCCATACTCTCTAACAGGTTACCGACCGCTACCATCTAAATGGTAAAATAATGACTGTCAACTCCTAAATAGAGTGAAGTAAATAACCACCTGTTTGAGTAACACTTCAAAAGTGGAGTGGTTTATGGTGCTTCAATATTAGTCGTGTACGCGGTTTCTGTATGGTCTTAACTCTATGGCAACAACAATATAACCCTTTACAAATATACGAGTTCAATAAGTAAAATGGTGTAGGCTGGGTGAGGGTACCTACAAGGTCTATGTAAAGCGGTAAAAAGTATAAAAGGCAAACTTTCAATTCGCTAAGTAACAAGAAACGTGACGGAATCCTTTCGTAACAAATAAAATGTCTTGTTTTTGTTCGACTAAAGAATCCTTTTATGTAGATTTGGTAGGAAGTTGTATAGCTGATATTGGGGCAAACAAATACGTTTTATATTCTGAATATATTGCCTTGTAAGCAATACAATACGATTAATATAGATGATTTGTATTACTCTACTAGATATTGTTGTTTACAATAATTGTGTGATTGACATCTATATCTTGTAATTTTTTATTTCATTTGATTTCCACATGAAATGAAAATTAATTTACGTGCTTACCTATCTAAATAATATAATAATATTAATGACCTAAATCATAGCTCAGTAATGAAGAAATAAATAAAATATTAAAAAATAAACATTACTTGAAAAACTTTAATTTACAAATAACCATCTGCATAACTAATTTTTATATACTATAGTCGCTTCTACGGCGTAGGCCTCTCACTTACGCCGTAGACTGGGGATTTACCGTGACTCGTGAAAGCTTTTTTTCGCGAGCCTTTCGCATTCAATCCCAACCACACCTATGAGATATTCTCTTAACATCTCGCTATCGGTTTTCTCGACCTCCGCTATAACGTATTTAATTTTGTATGATTATAAATGGTGCGAATTCTGTTGTACGTAAATCTGTAAAAAAAACTAAATTTACAGGTGTAAAATTATGCTATCCTTCGCTCGGGGCTTAACGTGAATCAGTCCGCACTAGTGAGAGATTTTAGAAACTTGTGTACATTAGGTTGCGATTCTATTCACAAATTTTGAAACATAAATGACATTTAGAGAACAATTTTAAATTTCGAAACTTTACTGTCAAAAAAGTAATAAAGATTAAAAGATGTAAATAATGAATTCAAATTCAAAATTAAAATTCAAAAATGTTTTATACATGTAGACCTTATTTCAGGCACTTATAAAGCGTTTATACATTTAACATGTTACACACACTAATGTAAGTGAGGGTGATAACTGCATTCGTTAACTTAAAACTAAAGCTAGGAGGGTTCTAAAAACACCCTGGTCTAAGAAGGTTTTTTTTGTTATCACCATCTCACAGTCTGTTTAATAGAATTAAACAATATTTACATTAAATCTTTTGCATAGCAATAGAACCTGAATGTCTGTTTAACTTACCTTAATAAATTACACTCATTCACAACATAATAACAGTTATCATATATTAGTCACTGCATATGTTTTACTTTCGTAAATGTTATATTATATGCTTTTCCACATAAACGTTTAACAATATACTGTTGTTTTATTTAGAATAATGAAAACCTTAGAATTAGATTGCTTTTACACTGACAATTGTCACTATGATAGTGAGTGTCTACACATTGTTCATTGCTCGTCTTGATTGACTCCCCTTCCTATTGACCTACATTAACGTCAATGTATTGTCAGCAGGAATAAAAGCCTACTCTTGGGCTTGAGTAAAACATTTTACTTTGAACAATAAAAATGTTTAAAATGAATTGCGTTTACACTCAGCTTTGTTAGAAACTTTCACTGTCTTCTGTACATTGCTGATTTGAATACTTCTATTAATAATTCTTTCTCGAACTAAGAATCAAACCCAGGAGTCGCGATCTATATTCGAACTTACACACCACTAGATCAACGAGGCATTTTCACGATTAAAACTCTTTTCTATGTATTTCATAACAGCCCCGATTTCATACGCGAGGGTTTATTATTGAAGTAAAACTTCTTTAGGTGCGACTAGCGAGTTACTCAGATTTTTTCTGACGGAAGTAACGGTTACGTTAGACGTCTGTGTAGTTTCCGCTATTTAAAAATAATAATTTGTTTAGTCGTAAGTACATGTTATATACTCCACGCTTCTTGACTTATACGCCAGCTAGGTGTCATAATCAATTAGGATTATTTATTTCCAGTATTTTAATTGATCAATTGTAAATAGCAAAGTTAAAAAAAATTTAACAGTTTTAAAAAACAAATTAAATTTCTAAGTTTTTTTAAATTTCGAAATATACTTGTTTATTTATTACTTTTGTAATAAATAAATTTTATTGATAAATTTTCTGAGGATGACGACATTCTATCATATTCAATGACAAGGTTATATTGACCTGCGCCGATCGAACCTTAAATTTTTTTCTCATGTTGTCACTCTCCGCCATATTAATTATTAGACGAAAAAATACATCGATTCTTATTAGTGATATTAACATCTATATTGTTAAAATAAATTGTAAAGTTTTGATGATCAAGTAATACTAGATCACTTACGAATACACAACCGAAATGCGTATTTTCAATCGTGGCTTCAACAAATAATAATTTACATTAATTAACATTAGAAACATTAAAGAAACTAACAATATTAGTTGTTCTACTACACTGACAACAATTATCACTGATTTGTGCTGCGACACGACTGCCCAAAAAGGATTGTAAGCAGGTTTAGTTACCTACTATATATAAAAGAATGAATGTTTGTTTACAAGAATGCATATTATGTACCTATAGGCTTTTGTCTACTGTGATATCCTTTAATACTTGATACAGATAGACCTTCATCTCGAACTACTCTATCTATTGCTGAAAATTGCATTAGAATCTGTAAGCGTCTAAACAGAAGAGCAACTTTGTAATGTAAAGATTAGCTGATTTACGTATTCGTAGTTTATATTTATCTATATATATTGTAACGTAATAAATGTGTATTTAATTTTATAAATTAATATTGTTGGAATTTGCGCGCGGGCAATCTTCGCGGACGCGAGCGCGGTTGGTCCCCGCGCACCGCTCCCCTCGCGCCGGGATGCCAGTTTCGCGACATTTCGGAAGATTGCCCGCGCGCAAATTCCAACAATATTAATTTATAAAATTAAATACACATTTATTACGTTACAATATAAAAATGTTATGTTGGTTTGTGTACGCTTCAAAAACTCAAAAAGTTCGGCACCAATCGAGCTGAAATTTTAGCATGATATATAATACGTATCAAGGATTGTTTCTAATGCCCATTTAATCACAATGTGTCACAGCGAAGCGTGGCAGAGTATAGCTAATTTATATTTTTAATTTTATAACTTATTTTATTTCATGTAGAAAAATGTGTACAGCAGGAATCTCCTTATCGACTAGACACATTGATACTCTATTCATTTGTGCACAAAGGAGTGCATAAACAGATTACACAACAATATATATATATATATTAAATTAATTACAATGATTTGAGTAATTTTGATATATATTTTTTTTTAATGACATTGTGGCGTGTGTGTTTAAAAGTGCATATTCATTAGGACTCTGATTTTTCACTACCCTACGTGTCCCAATGTACAATTAATTAACATACACTAAGAGGTACAGAACAAAAGAACTCTGAACAATGAAAAGTATTGCATTTACAAGCGGTAATTGTTGAAATACTCAGTGCAGCATAGTCTTGATTGACTTTACCTCCCCACTGGCCTCAATACGCGTACATTGTCATCTGGCATAAAACACTCTCTCTGACATAAAATAAAAGCCCACGTTTAAAGCTTCCTGACATAAATGAGCTGGAACCCCATTGTCATTTGTTTGACGCGACGGTGGAAATGAAAAATGTCAAAGTTTAACGAGTTTTACGAGATGATTCTTAAATTACGTTGTAAGCTGAGTTAGAGGATAATGATTATTGACATATTTTGGACTGTTTTGATGAAAACAATAAAACAAATAAATTAATTGAAGACTTCCTTATTTTATTGAAAAAGATATAATGTGTGTACGCAAACATTTATTGAATACCATAGAAATGACAAAGGCCAGATGCAACATCTTGCTTGCTTGCGCTACAGGTCGAAATTTCCAGAACGAAAACGTTGGAGCCAAAAAGGCACTGTGTTTTCTATTGCGACACCGCCTCAATACACATAACTAATCCTTCGATCCGTTTCTGCAGCACTAGTGCTACGATGTAACTCGTTAATAACGCGATATTACAAATCTACCATTATGTAAACTGTATACCACACACTGAAAACAAAAAGGAAAAAAACAAATGAAATATAGTCTTCAAAACACAAAAGCATGAGTAAATAGCTGTATAAATTTAAAATTGAAATTCCTTACCAAAGAGGAGATGTTTGAGGTCAAAGTGACCAGTAAGAAAAAACCCCAAATATCTTAAGTAAAGGCTAATATAAGAGTAACATGCTATCAGAAAACTGCTAACTGCACTTGGCGTTATCTAAAATTAAAAAAGTTGTCTAGATATTTGCCGTCGGTATTTTTATCTGCTGCAGATTTGTCTGAAGATTTAACTTATTCCCTATCCAAAATGTTTAAACGAACTACAAAAAATAACATTTAATTCCTCTTGATGGATAAATGGAATATTTATATTTATTTAGGTTATTGACTGGGTAAAACGATATTTTTATTTGATTTCTGGTCACTTAGTCTTTGTCCGTGTAGAGCCCATAAACAGGTAAGAGTAGAAAAGTATGAAGTGAATGGAGGAAAATGGTTACTTTATAGCTAAAACCAAAAATAATCTAACCATAAAAAAACATGAGAGGGCTCTCATCAAAACTTATATGGAGTAGAGTTATAATATGGAGTCTCAGTGAAAATAAATTTTCCCTATTCTTCTCTTCTTTTAAGAGACTTATTGAATACCAGCTATGCCGGCGATTACAGTTGTATGTCGGCTATACATTCATTTGTTTAATATCACAACAAACCAAAAGTTGGCACCGCCATACATCGCCTTCGCTTCATTCTATCTAAATGATATACCATATGATTTATTATGTATAATTTATATACAAAATTTACTCATATTATGTAAATGAAAAATTCTTTACATGCCTTTTAAAGCTCTACACGTTTTTGTCGTTCACAGGTTTGTTTTACAAGCTTTCATATTGCTTGACTATCTTTCTCCGAATAACGCAAAAAAATTGGTCTCACATGTATATTATATCCTGTATCCATACGGCACAACAACAAGGCAAATTATAAACATTGATTAACGTTCTAAAACTGAACTAAAAAACTTTACCTGTTTATAACATGACTGTAAAAGAATATTGCATGATATAAGGATTATATTATTTAAGTCGCAAACAAATATTTCGCATAAAACACCAAGTAAATTGGAGACTTAGCAGTTCGTGGGGTTGTGTCATTTCAAGCAGATCTGCTCTGAAACACCAACTGGCGTCAGGATAACGTTAGTTAGGTTCGATTAGCATTTCAAATTCTATTTGTTATGCAATAGCAAGTTGAATTTCAGATTTGTGCAATGTTACGAATATTTGAATAAGAACAAAATTGATGTTTGCATTTTGCCTTGGTTATTATATCTACACATTGATAATAGTTCCCCTCTTTTAGCTAACTAGCACAGCCTGATATTTAGAATTTTAAAGGTTCATGTCATCCCGTGGAAACGTAGCCTGTTAAATAAAAGTGGCCTGTTAATTTCCGTCATTTCAACGACTCTAGAGTGTGTGTGTGTAAGTGCGCGCGTGTTTGTGTGTGCGTGTTTGTGTGTGTGCGTGCGTGTTTGTACGTGTGTGTGTGTGTGTGTTTAGTGTGCGTGAGTGTATGTGTGTGTTTATGTCACACACAGCTTGATAGTCGCGCTCATGAATGCATGCTAATATAGGTCTAGTTAGACTAGTTGATTCGTTTGTACATGCAACTAGTTTGTTCATTTCAAAACCTATGCCCTACCGCCGGTATGCGCGGGGCCTTAGTCCTACGGCTGTGACGTCCGGGGCAGTTTACCTCATTTTTTATCAATTTTTTAAAAGCTTGCCTCATTGTTTCCATTTCTTTTATTATTTCTAAAGCAGATTTATTTTGCTACGCTGTACCAGGAAATCCTATTGTTTACCAGTGAAATATTATATTCTGAAAATGTCGTACAAAGTACAGGCACAAAAAGGTATAGGTGAATGTTTTTGTGTAATTAATTACTATAGGTACATAGCTGCCAAAACAAAATGATGATGTGATGTTTATATTGAACCGACAAGAAAGCTCCGAGTTTATTTTTATACATAGTACATTTCTACAAGCTTATGTTTAATAAGCTTGTAGAAATATACATTTATACTGTATTATAAAAAATCTTGGGTATGAATAATTGCCCTATCTAGCCCTAGGTCTCTGTTTACATAATTTCAAATGACAATGTGAGATGGCGATAGCAAAAAGAAAATCCGGTTTACTTTGTTTCCTTTGTTGTGGGCTTACTCTCAGACCAGGATGCGTTTGAAACCCTCGAACTTTTAGATATTAAACGTATGCTTATCACCATTTTCTCTCTACCATGCAAAAAAATGTGTATAAAACATCTCCTGAGGATGCTCCGGTTTCGGAGCACAACGTGCGTAGATGGTATATTGCCGAAGATCTGTTTGGTTTGGAGTAAAAGGATTGAAGAAATCCTGCATTTCGTGGAGTATAGCAATATGAGCTTTATTTTCATAATATAAAATCTAAAAAAAAATTCGAATATTTATAAAGTGTTCTTTAACATTAAATAACTACCAACTGTACGAATATACAATTAATTTTTATGAATAAATCTCACGAAAATTATAAGCTTGTTTGATAATAATCTGATTTATTGCATTAGACATTCTCAAAAAGTTTGCGTGTTCGCGAGGAAGGGAATAAATTAGAAAGTGTCACACGAGTTTTACTTTGGAACTTGAAAAAAAATGCTTTTAAAGTGTAAATAAGCGGCAAGCATAACGTTGCAGAACTTTGACTTAAAAAAATGCATTTTAATCTAAAACAAATGACAATAAAATCAAAAATTGTATTTCCTGATGACGCTTCCCCAACCCATTACCGGCCCACTATAGAGCACGGGTCTCCTCACACAATGAGAAGTGTTTAAGGCCGTAATCCACTACGCTGGCCCACTGCGGATTGGTGGACTCCACACTCCTTTGAGAACATTATGTAGAACTCTTAGGCATGCAGGTTTCCTCACGATGTTTTCTTTCACCGTTGAAGCAAGTGAAAGTTAAATACTTAAAACGCACATAACTTAGTAGAGTTAGAGGTGCGTACTTGAATTCGAACTCGGCCCCCCGAAAGTGAACTTGTGAAAGCGAGTCCTACCCAATGCGCTATCACCGCTTATTTAAGGTAAAAAATTGCCACCTGGTAAGTAGAAAAGGAAAACCCTTGCCAATGTACATGTCTTACAAACGACATGTTTATTTCTATATAAGAGGCTTTTAAACCTCCTGTGCCTATAATTGCACTGGCAACCATGCCCTTTTAGCACAGCATTGCTGCTTAGCGGCAGAAATAAGCATGATGGTAGTCACCTTGCCCGAGCGAGCTCTGCCTAAAAATGCTCTACTAGGACTAAAGTGTAAGAAAGGGTCCAACAATTATGCGAAAACTAAAACAACAAGACCTCTGTTCTCTAGTTTAAAGAATACATGGTCCGACCCTACGTATCGTGGGATTGCGGCAAGAATAAAAAGGCATTGTTCTGCAATCAGTGGACAGATTATTTGAAGCACTTTAATCCAAATGAGTGAGTTATATTTAAAGATTTTATCCCACTGTTTTGTAGAAACTGTTACAGTAATTTTAAATAGTTAAACTTTTGATAACTATAAATTCATATTGGCCAGATATTTAATTAAATTGATTAGGAGTTTTACAAAAACTGTTATTTATTTTATTTATTATTCAATAAATAATTGTTTTTCAAGAAACAATTAATATTATATTTGATTAACAACCAATGTTCATGACATTGAGTCAAAATACCCACCATATTTTGATATAAATACGGGTGCATTTTCGATACAATTCAGTCCTACATGGATTGTCGCACCCGGTGACTTAGTCGTTTATCAAAATGTTTTGCTTTTTTTACCGGAATTGACGTAATGACTTAAAATGCTCTCTGGAGAACAGGGGCTGAGCGCGCCGATTTACTGACAACATGAGCTAGGTAAAAAAATATTTTTACTGGAAAACCACAAACAATAATATCCCAAAGCAGTTATTTGAGTAAAGAGCCTTGCCTCTACACATTATTTGACAAAAGTATACCCTTGAAAGCTGAGAACTTTATTTCCATATTGCCGAAAATAGAACTCATGAAGAAAAATTAATAAAAAAAAATACAGGCTCCTATGGAACAGAATATTGTCGCCAAATTAACGAAATTTAACATTTCACTTCGTGAAAATGTGAAAATAAATTACGCTCATTTCGTGGAAACATTCGCAAGCTCGAATATGGCAGATGAAATATCAAAATGTGCAAAACAACTTCAACGTTTGAAATAGAAGAAGTCATTTTGAATTCAATACAAACTGCAAGAGACATTGAATGACTTAATGTGATAACATTTCCACCATTTGTTACCTTTTGTAATTTTATACTATTGGTATCCGTAATTATTTGTTTTTTTTTTAATTCAGTAGTTTTAGTTCAAGTCAGTTTACAAGTATATAGTCGCCTTTTTTGTTTTTCAAAAAAGGTAGGACAGTACAATTGAATCAATTAAAACACCAGACTTTGACATTTAAAATTGTAATTTTAAGTCTGGTGTTTTAATTGATTCAATTGTACTAAAAACTCCAATTTAAATTTTGGGTTGTCCGATAATGAGATAACTAGATAATGCGTTATAATAAACTATTGTAGTGTTAGTGTAGTTTTTTCTACAAACGTAGAATAAGACGATAGATAAAATATTGTTACGCCAAAGAAATATAACGCGTGTATATAAGTACACACACGTTTTTTTTTTGGTGTTTAAACTATGTTAAATTTTCGAACATTTGTACATAAAAACTAACAAGATTTAAACTCGGCATTGACGTATCTTTATAATAAAATTACGCGTTTCGTTTCTCACATATCGTGCACCTGTGAATACTACTCGGCGCTGAGAGAAAATAATTTTGTTAATTAAAATACATACCTACGTACCTAATTGCCACGTCAGCGTTTCAAAGCATTGCCATTTCTTTGTTCAGGTTATAAAATCGGTGGCATCATTGAAAAATTTAACCTCATCGCCGTTTTTAATTTTTGTGAATTTGCTGTCTTATAGTTAAAGGACTTCGACTAGAGAAACCAATTCAGTACCTTGGGACCCACCCTCTATCGACTCGCCCCATTTAACATTTCGTCTAGTTGACTGATTTTAATTTGAGGACGATTTCATGTTGACCTTCTTAGGATAATTATGAATAGTCTATAACAGTCCGCTGCTGATCGAAGGCCCAACGGAGGCCGTAATCACTACACTAAGAAGATGCAGTGAATAGTAGTAGCAGCACAGTATATTTTTAAAAGCATATTATTTCGAGCTACAGTAGGATTACAATAATACCGACATTAACAACCATTGACCTCAATCCAGCTCTCTGTTAATAAACAGACAACAGCAATAAATATAATAATTACTTTTGCAAGAACGAAAAGGAATTTTGTTTCAGAGTTTAACGTGCTTGATGTGAAATACAAGGGCTTACCAGTAAAGAAACAGCACATAAAAAATCTGATGCTATGCTAGGCGATTCATAACAAATACGATTATAAATATCGATATGCTCGATCTTTTATTTATCCTACATCGATTATAATCAATTGTTATTTAGAAATTTGTCTACCTAATTCCATCTAAATTATTAAACTATTTAACTTTATAAGAGATATTGTGTCTAATTAAAATTACGAAATTAGTTTTTTTTTGACGGAGCCACGCAGTCTACATCTTCTTTTAGAAGAAGAAAAGTAGACAGATGTTTTTATTGATATTATCTTTTCAATAGCCATATGCATACCTCAAATATACATTATTTGTGCAAAAGTATATTTGTTTGATAGCATACCTATGTTCGGTTCGGCCAGCTCTCATCATGTAGCAACATAATTAGATGTTTTATTAAGAAGCATTATGCTAAGAAGGTCTTCGAAGGGGCACGGGAATATTTTTATATGGGAAAAATAACTGATCTAGCGAGATTTTTAAAAACCCAAAAACGCGGACTAATTCGCTAACCTAACAGCTAGTTGGGTTATATTCCATTATTGCCGCACGAATAAACTGCGTAAACCTCGTACAAATAAACTAATAAATAAGAGCTTAGAACTCTACGATTTTTTATGAATTAACCAAATTAAATGTTTATGTGACCAAATGGCAACTATTCTGTATTAAACTTAAGAAGGATCAAATCATTAATATTAGCGCAATTGATGTAAAAAATACCAATCGAATGAAGAGCCTCCACCTTTTAGAAATTGATTAAAAAGGCATCACAAAATGTTTAAGTTAACTTAACAGTGTTTTGTTACACTTACTCATTATTAAGATTTTTGTTTTAAGTTAGTGTTTTAAGTTACGCTACGCAATCGTTCTGCTTTTGGTGGAAAACGATCTCTAGCTTACTAGACGATCAACCGCCGGTAAACTATGGTTAAGCCTGAGTAATCAAACGATTTACATGGTTGCAAGTTGCAACAAACTTAACTGGAGTACTGGAAACTTGGCAAAGCGTGTATTTGTAATACTTCGAACATTTTCATAAGCCGAAAAGTTTTCTTAAACTGTACTTTGACGATCTCCTGTTACAATATTGCTTGTATTTTCTTTGGTTTGACGGTCGTCATTTATTAATATTTGTACATTAATGAAGTTTTGTTTAAAGTTTACCCAAATTATGTGTAATTTTAATTCTGAGTCGCTGAGTTATAGAAATATCAATTAATTAACTAAGGCAAAATTTAGAGCCACCGGTATTTAACCGCGAACTTTTTAACTCTGTCACCACAATTAGTCGACGATTAATCACTGCGACTGACGTAAGCCACGCCCAAGACGTGCTAATTTGCGTATTCCTTGGATTTTCGCGACAAATAAAGTATACCGACTTGGTTTTATCACAGAATTATAAATTGAGTACCCAAACTTACCTCAGAAGGCAAGACTTAGGTACTTTCAGTATTACACCGTACACAGGCTTCCTACATTTTTCTAATTATGCAAAAAATTAAATACAATTATTTATATCCATTTTCACTTGCAGCTTTTTTTTAGAAACCAAATTGTGTGTTTCATGAAAATAAATTTCGTGCACCATCGCAATGTATGCCAGCGGATTCACTCGAGTAATGAGATGGTCATCTATGGAACTCACGTGTGCGGTACCCAACTAGCATGAAGAGTAAAAAGATACCATTATCCATAAAATCCATCTTGTCTGGTGTATAGGAGCCCCCACAAATACCTATTTAACTCCGTTTTTTACTGTTTTTTGTTATAGCGGCCACTAAAATACATCATCTGTGAAAATTTCAACTGTCTGACTATCACGGATGGACAGCGGAGTCTTAGTAATAGGGTCCCAAAAATAAGACCCAAAAATAAGAATTAAAATATTATTAAAGAACACAGAAGCGGTGATAGCGCATTGGGTAGGAGCTCGACTTCAATTTTGGGGGTCCGAGTTCGAATCCCAGCACGTACCTCCAACATTTCTTAGTTATGTGCACTTTAAGTAATAAAAAAATCACTTGCTTCAACGGCGAAGGAAAATATCGTGAGGAATCCGGCATGCATAAGATTTCTACATCATTTTATCATAAGTGTGTGGAGTCCACAAAACCCTTTCTCATTGTGGGAGGAGACCCGTGCTCTGTAGTGGACCGGTAATGGGTTGATGTGATGATGGACTAACGCTCTTTTACATATTATACTATGCACTTTAAATGCTAAGCGCTTTACTATAAGCAAACAATAACTAACTAGACTGCATATGAAAGCTCTGAAAAAAACTTTATTATCAAAACGTGTGCTGCTACGATATAAAAGATCCCTGCGATTTCTTCCGGGTTGAGATTTATTTTTTCCTATATTTTCTGTAAACCGTAGGATTTTCGGATTGATTTAGGGATTTTCGAAGATTGTCGGGATATCAAGGGTTCAATATAATTGTTATGGATACCTCTTTTATGGCGGTATCTCCATCTTATACTAAGTTATTTATGGTATGGTGATGGTATGGTTACCAATCTTAAACATACCATCGCCAATTCTTATCTTTAGGGCCAGCAGTTTGGACTGTACGTTGATTTTTCAGTCGGTCAGAATTTTGAATTTCAGACCACTACCACTTGGAGTACTCCAAAAACTGTAAATTGCATAAGTATTTCTTTATTTTACTTTAAGATCCAAAGTACCAAGTTTCACGGATATAACTTGAAAAATGACAAAATTCAAACAAACTTTTTATATAGTATTACAGACCTTATATAATATCCCATCGCCAAACCTATACAGTTATTAAGTTACGTATTTTCACATTTTAAAATGGTGCCATTATAGTTTTTTATATATTCATACATATTTTTGACCCTAAGTCTACAACGTATAGTGGAATAAAATAATATATATGCTTAGGGTTAAAAAACTATAAGGATTATAGCAGTTTTATTAACCTCTTTGTTTTGTTTTAACAGTTTAAGTTGGTAGATCTATTTTGGCGTCAGCGGTAAGATCAGTTAATTTAGGAATTATTAAAGATAATGAAACTCGATCGAAATTAATCATAAAGAGTATAAACATGTGCTTAGTAATTAAGACCTTTTTATAACTTTTATTCAAATGATTACATTGTTTCTATTTACAAACTTAACATACGTTCGAAGTGCTCCTAAATCTGGCCAAATCTGATAAAAATTTGGAAAAATCTAGTACTTGCTCAAAAATCTTTGGCCCGACTCAGGAACCGTGCTCAGAGAAGATGCATTTACATGAGCGACAGCAGCAACGAGCATTTTACTAGATCTATTTCTTCTTCTTAAAGTGCTTCTTTCGAAGAACAGCAATCATTAAAACAACTTGTATTTTTGATGCTGCGCCTCTGAATAAGGATCGAATGTTTTTCCAAACCGTTGACGTAAATCAATCTAATCCATTTATTTATTTCAGCACTAAGAGGTATACAAAACTAAATGTTACTAAGTTGGACTAAGTTGTGAGTGAGATTTATATTATTTATTCAACATTCTATTCCGTAAAACATTCTTACAAAATGTTTACACGGTTTCATGTTAAGCACTACAAATACACAATTAGGAGCACAATTTTAACCAAGGATTTTAATATGTACAGGTTTTAACTTAAATGTCAGCTTGTTTCAACTCTATACAAATCACCTCTACTTGAAAGCCAGGCTTCGAGCTAGTAACTACCATTACTTTTCTTTAACACCGTAGCCTTAATTAGAATTAGACTTGGTACATAGAATATTAAGTAAAAGTTACGAAACGATGATATCCCAGTGGGTAGGACTTCCACTTCACTTCCGGGGGCCGAGTTCGAATCCCAGCACGCACCTCTAACTTTTCGAAGTTAAGTGTGTTTTAAGCAATTAAAAATATCTTTTACTTCGGATCGGTAAACTTAACACGCCTTTCAGAACATTATGGGCAACTCTCAAGTGTGCAGTTTTACTCTCGATGTTTTCCTCCACCGTTAAAGCAAGTGATATCAAATTGCTTAAATTAAAAACGCAAATAACCCTGAAAAGTTTTAGGTGCGTTTGAGTATCAAACTCACTCCATCGGAAGGGAATCCGAAGCATTATCCACTAGACTATCGCCGCTCATATTTGGTAATAAATATTGATATATCAGGTAAAATTCCCTAAACGATGTCACAAAGGACCGCTCACCGATATTTATCGTGTCGTTATAGCCCTCCCAATCTCGTTGTTAGGTTATGTGAAAACAAAAGCTAAGCCCGTAAAGAAATTAAATTTTGGTTACGAGTGTCCCGGGGCTGAAAAGGCTGTTGTATATGGGAACTCTTTATTGTATTATTTAATGTTACTGAAGATTAATATTGCCATGCATTATTAAACCCGGCTTCGCAATGGTTGCGTCGTAGTGACCCCGAAAGTTGTGTAAAGTAACTTACTCGTACTTATAACACCACACCTATTTAGTTAGTCTGATATCGATTCGCGATGACAGCTTCTTCGTTGCAATGCAATTTTTGATGTGAAATATCTATAGGCGAGGGTAAACCTGATTGTTAGCGTGGAGATACAGGCCGTGGTGACGCATTAATTTCAAATAAATTCTTAATTTTTTTTTTTGTAAATTTTAATTTGTTTTTTTAATAAGTTTAACGTGCCTGTGCACGTGTGTGTGTGTGTGTGTGTGTGTGTGTGTGTGTGTGTGTGTGTGTGTGTGTGTGTGTGTGCGCGTTTGTGTGTGTGTGCGTGTGTGCGTATGTGTGTGTGCATGTGTGGGTGGGTGTGTGTTGTCAAACATGTCTGCCTGTTGTATCGTATTTCCCAAACAAATGAACCGATTTTGATTTAATTTTCATTTTTGAAAGGTGAATTAGTCGGGAGTCTTTTAGCTGTTTGATGGAAATGGGTCCAAGATGGCCGCCGCCACAAAATAGCAGGCATGACAGTTTTTTTTACAACTCATATGGGTATCGAATGGAAGGGCTTGACTCGTAAAATACTACACACTGTGACAAATTACAAATCCAAGATGGCCACCACTAAAAAAAGGTGAATTACATTTTTTCTTTCACAACTCCTTTGGAACTTGACTAATGGAATAATGTACACTATATATAAAGTCATGGGTTTTTTTTTATTTATATATTTCTATCTCTTCTTACTGGTTCAAGTTTACAACAGGTTTATATAGAAGAAAACGTTAACCATAATATTAAGAGCGGATGTAATCATTTATTAGATATCTACATGGGAAGAAAATTTCCCCCTTACGTACACGTGGCCACCGATCTCCACAAGACGTTCCATAATAATTGAAGGCTTTTACACAGTTTAGCGAGCGCACAATTTTAATTTAACAAAATAAAATACGACTAGCGAGCATTGTACAAATTTTAACAATTCAAAATGGCACCGTAATAATAATAATATAAATTTGTCGAACGGAGTGATGTAAGGATAACGTTTTCAGTTTCATTGTCCATTCAATCAAATCCTGTCAGGAACGCATTATTTCAAATGCGAACACACAGTGGCAGAATAAGCTAGTAGTATAGGCAAAACAAAAGGACCCAAGGTGATGCGCTGTTTGAGTCTTAATTAAGGACTGTAACTGCTAATTCAACCGGTTTTACAGCAAATCAACTCAAACCTTGAAGCTTCAAACTTCTTGTCTGTTCTGTTCTGTTCTGACAACTACCTCTCAATAAAAATTCGCGGCGAGTTTAATAATATAATATAAGTTTCGGTCCAATAAATTAATTAAATACTATTTTATTAGTATAAACGCTAAAAAATTTAATAAAATATCCAAGATAGATATATAAAGCAATAGGTACCAAAAATTTCATTATTTACCTACTTGACGAAAATTAAGTAGCACTTTACAATAGTACAACGTAATATTTATTTTATACTTTATGCTTACTTTCATGAAACCATTCTGCGTTGATATTTTCGGTTATGAACTGTACTGTGACTAAACGGTGGATGTAATAAAAATGCTTTATTAATTACGAAAACACCGAACCACAAGAAGAATTTCTTATGAACAAGAACATAACATGGGAAAAATCTGACCTCTTATTGCTTCGCTTTCAATGTAAGAGAGCGTTTACTTTGATGAAAAGATTAATATTTCTTCCTTGCTTGTTCAACCGAATATTGATAATATTTTGGCGGGTGAATTTCCATTACCTCTTGTCATATAATCTCATTCTCTCGTGTAGGTAATAACATTCGTTCGCATGTTATAAATTCGACGTGGCGTGAATGTGACGATTAAAGGCCCTCGCTCATTTATCGACTTAATTCCAACACCGTTTCAAGTTTCAACGCCAGTTATACTGCTACCTACGATTTATTGTCAAAGAATCGTCCACTAAATTATTGACAATATGTCTATAACTAGTCGACAAAAGCTCGGCATCGACTAGCTGTCACTCCTACCACGTTAAGCGCAAGATCAATGCGGAGTAGTCGAACCGGCAATGCCTTGTCAACGAGTTGGCAACGTTTGGTCATCGACTCGGCAGCGCGTAGGCAAAGATTGGTAAGCAGTCTATGGATGTAATCACTCACAGGCTGCTTTTCCGAGTTCCTTCACTTCATTAGAAGTGTACTTCATAGTTTTTATTACAACTTGTTGTATGAAACACGACTTTAAGCCCTCTTTTCGTCGTGGAGTTTAAGTCAAGTTGCCGTAGAGACCATAAATCTTCAGTTAGATGGTGAGGGACAAAACAGATGGAAATTTAAAAACTGGAAGACTTAATTTGGTATCGTCGAATTATGGACCGCAGACGTTTTCTATTTTTATGAACTAAAGGAAAAAACAACATCCTACGTGTAGCTGAGGGATAAGGAATAGTCAAACTATTACCGGGCTCAGTGGTGTGCACAGGGTCTTTGCCAGGGTATGCATAAAGCAGATATATAGCGTAAAATAGAAATATTCCCTCCCAATACGAGCTATATGAAATAATTTGGGTATGCAGTGCTTTTGTGCATGTATGAAATGCACGCCAATGACCGGGCTACATACTGGTACGCTGTCTACGCCAAAACACGTCTATCCCAGTGAACATCGGATTTGCGTTTGACATCGCCTGCCAACTGCCAATTCAGCTTGCTTATCTTTGGGGCTGTATCAGTATTTCTAGTACTCGTATAGATTTCATCTGGGCTGATTTTGTCAGAAACTCTACGTAGCACTCACTCTGAACGATTTTAATTTGTGGATAAGATAAACTATCAGTAAGACCGTTTCCGCAGCAAACGTCTTCACAGATAGCGCCAGTAAGCTTACGATACTAACATATTTAATCAATGGGTAGAGCACACTCGTTAAAGACATTTCTTTATAATTAAGTTATCAATAAACAAATACTTTAAGACTATACAACCTACAAAAAAACGAGACAACTGAATAATTATATCAAGTATCTATCTTTTCATGTGTTTTTAATGGAAGCAAACTCGCCTCTGTATTAAGCGTTGCAGAGGGAAATTTTTCACGTGAAAGAGTTTAAGTGCAAAAAATTACGAGAAGCAGCGTCGGTTCAGAGCACTACAGAGCTCGACGACCATTCATTTTAGTATACATTTACAGACGAAACTAAATGAAAATACGGATGAAATGTACCTAATTCTAGCTGAGAGAAAAGTAGAGAAAAGATTTTATGGTGGAATAAAGTTTACATTTTTGTCGGTTTGTAGTTCAAAACGACTCGATGTTTATTTTATTTTATTCATCGTTTGCCCGCGAATTCTTCTAAGATCTGTTGAAAAATCCCGCACCCGTAGATAATGATAAATACACAAGAAGCGGTGGTAGCCTAGTGGTTAGAACTACCGCCTCCCTTGCGGACCGAGTTTGATGCCCGTTACACCTCTTTATTTTTAGATTTGTGTAAGTTTTTAAATTAAGGCCATTAAAGTATTACTTTGCTTTAACGGTAAAGGAAACATCGTAAGGAAACCTGCATATAAATTTAAGAATAACTCATTATATAAAATACATTTTGCGGTGGGACTAAGTGAAATAAGTTAGCTATCAAGTTTTAATATTTACTACACTCTCAACAAAATAATAACTCTAAAATATCGTATATATTCGCTTTATAATGTTACTTTTGCGGTAAAAGATGTAACCAATTTCGAAAATAGCTTTTTTTAAGTATCGAAAAACCATCCACCTAAAGATTATGTATTAAAAATTTTATTTTGTCTACAAATAAGATTGAAAGCTTTTTCGTGGGTTTAGTGAGTATCGTAAAAGATCTCATTCACTTCGTCTAATTTTCTTTTGGGGTTCCATAAAATAAAAGTAAAAAAGTACCCGAAGGTAGGTTAGTCTTCGCCCATTCTCCTGTCAGAAATTCTTATTTCAGTAACTTTGGGAACATTTATATTAAATTCCTCTAAATAATGCTTGACCCGACTATATTTTGCACACAATAATGCTTTTTCTTTTTTTCAATGCAAAAACGTCAAACTTTTCATAGTGATGCTCCCGAAACTCGGGCGGGATTCGATTAAGAGCAATTTGCTTGCTAGATTAGTAGCTCTAAAATAGACATACTAGCTTATTTTACGACGAAATTTTATTGTTGTTGGCAGTAGCGAGAGAGATGAGTTTTATTTTTAATAACTAATAAGTATACTACCAGAATACACACATCGCCATCTAGCTCCTGAGTAAGCGTAACTTCTGTCATCGGTACTGAGGTGACTGATGATATTTTTATGAATAATATCTAGATAAACACCCAGACACTGAAAAACATTCTTATTCATCACACAAAAATTTTTTAGTTGCGGGAATCGAACCTACAGCCTTGGACTAAGACAGCAGGGTCACTGCCCACTGCTTTTTCACGTCAATCGAGCGACTTCTTGCGTTATTTTGGAAATACTTGAACATCGGAGATCTTATCTGAATTATATTAAATCTCATAATTGCCTACGACTCTTTAGCTCGGGCTTTTGACAGAACGTTTGTATAACAAAAATCCGAAGTACAGTTTTTGCGAGCCTAAAACCAGTCACATTCGGTCCATTTTACTTTGACGATATGCGAAAACGACTCCTCGATTGCGAGCGCGCAAATCTGTACTAAGACTACAGAACCTTAAGAGTTATTCGACACAATCTGCGCGAACGACTTCTATCCTGCGTTCCACGCGAGATAGGTGTCAGGTTGCAGAGCTTTAGTACCAGGACGGACGGTTTAGCGTGCTCCGCGATAAACGGCTGTGGATAAATCCGATTTCCTGGCTCCGAAATGTAACTGGGGTTTGTTTAACGGAAACCATGAAACTTAAAAAAAAACACATTCTGCCTTGCAAAAAACTTGTTCATAAGTTTACTACACGGTTTACTACACCTTTTGATGGGAAATAGCCTAATTTTCATAATTAAGTTTTAAATTTCTTTCTTGAAGATGGGAGTGTAAATTTTATGGTATTTATTGTAGGTTCCACGAAGCGTAGTGTTTAGTACGTAAAATTTTCATTGCCTTATATTAAGTTTATGTTCAAAGAATATAAGGGTTGTATAACATTTTTTCACGTAAAAATTTCTAAGATTACCATCTGATTTATTGTGTACTATAAATTACGAACAAATTAACATTTTACTTAAAACGTGCAACTAATTGAGAGTTTCGATACAGTACGCTGATAAGGGGCGCTGAAAACGCCTGTAACCAAGAGATTTTCGTAAATAGTAGAGCGGCACTAAAAACCAATTAAAAAAAAATAATCGTATGCTTCAATCAGACATTTATCATTGCATTACAAGTTGAAAACTATTCTTTGAAACAGTAACGAAAAATAGCGACTAAGTCTTAATTTCACTAACCTTACAGAAAGTGGAAATTTCTTGTTCAAACGAAGTACAAATAGTTAATTTTATTCACGTAAGTAGCATTAACCAATAGAAGACTATTGGTTAATGCATAAGGTTATTATAGCATGTAGTGGGCTGAACTTCCGGTCTTGTCTGTTTGACAATTTTATTAAAGCAAAGTGGAGCACTACTAAAACTTCAGGGCCCCAGACAATCTCCAAATCTAAATAAAAACGAGACTTTGCCATACCATATATTCCCCGTCAAAGTCGGAATCAAAGCCCGGAACTGGCAAATGTCTGCCAGGAAAGTCGTTAGAAATGATGGCAGAGGAACCTTGGATACGCAGAAATTGCATCTTTAGAAAATGGTGGTCTGGCAGAAAGCGAGTGTTGGAGCTTGGCCAATTTTTAGACAAGACTATTGTGTTAAGAAATTAGTTATCATTTAGAAGGCAGATACCGGAATATGACTAACTGCAAGGCATTGCAAGGTCCGAACGATTCGATCATCGACGTGTACTTGATTTGTTGATTTATCTCTAATACGCCTAACCTCTATAATCGCAAAGATAGGGAATGCCCTTCCTGCTTCCGTTTTCCCAACATCTATAAAATGAGCGGCTTCCAATTAAAAGTCAATTGGCATCTTCTAAGCAAGCGGCCTTTTTCTTTGACTGCACTATCAATTAAAATAAATTTAAGCGAAGCGAAGCGTGGTTTCAAATTTTTTGTCATATTATTATCGACCCATGACTTGCCAAATTGTCCTATCTTTGACCAAGAACCTGTTAAAATATCTTTGTCTTGTAATAATCTATGATTATACTGTATTATGAACTAACCAGCTTTATTAACCTATGAAAGTACTTTGCTTAAGCTATGACCCGAAATGACTATTCTCACCTTCTGGTTAGTGATGATACCGCAATTATTAATTGCTTTAACTGGGTAGTAATTTATAGAACAACATTTAAATTGGCTTGCATGTTGAAGATTATTTAAATACCAGAGTCTACTGGTAATATCTGATAAAAATAATAATATTGTGTCTTTTTAGTGTCAGAGGTTGTTTTGTTACGGAATATGTATTAAGACAAGATAAGTTAATTAAGTGAGCGAGGAGATCCGTAGAGGAACTAAAGTTACCGACTTAGCTCAAAGAGTCGCAAAGCTAAAGTGGCAGTGGGCAGTGCACATTGCTCGTAGAACCGGGGAACGTTGAGATCCTAAGACGCTGCAATAGTGACCTCGCTTTAGTCAACGTTGGTAAACTCCCCACGAGATGGACAGATGGCATCAAGAGAGTTGCAGGAAGTCGCTGGACTCAACCGGCGCAATACCCTGGTATTTGTAACTAGTAACTATTACTGCTGCACAAAAGACCTTTACCCAGCAGTTCCAAAGTTCGTCCATTGTTTCACATGATTATGATAAAGGTAAGAACCACAAGAGGGCGCTGGGGAAGATTGGGGTTACTTTATTTTTCTTGATTGCTTTTACTTGTTTTTTATGTAACCGGCACGCGTTTTGCTCGCTCGTTCGCTTCACATGTAGTAGCGTAAGTTCCCATTCCAAAGGTGCATTCGGTAAAAGTTCTACTTTATTTATGAATAGCCAACGAACACAGAGTATCTGCTATTTTGAAGTCAGTTAAATATGCTGTAACGTTACGCCTGAAACATAAATGTTTATTCAACACCGGTAATTACTTTGCCAACGTGATGGGATGACTTTAAAGTATAATTAAAAATGTAAGAGCCCTTTGAATAAATACGCATTAACTTCTTGTATTAACACAAAAGTCTATGTAAAAAGTGTGATTATTATTGTACCACCTTGTATCCGAGTCGTAAGTAAATAAGTGTAACGTTCTAAACTGAAGTAGATTCTCTCAAAATAAAATCCTAATCGTGATTAAACTTTAATTTGTGGCATCCTGTCTCCTCGCCACATTTCTAAATCAGAGCTACCAACAATTCTCTTCAATTAATTTCTCTCAATTCTAGTATGCCCAAATAAGCAGTATACGTTTTACCTGATATTGCAGATTATCTGATAACTATAGTAAGTCTTTAAGTCTGTATTGCACACACACATTTTATATAAATTAAACACAAATACAGAAGAAACTTAAAATAATAAAAATAAAATAGAGCGTGCAAAGGCGGTCTTATCACTAAAGCGATCTCTTCCAGACAACCTTTATGTATATAGTAATATTATATATATAGTAATGTTTTTAAATAGTGAAGCTTACTACCATCTCTTCAAGCAGTACTGTATTGTCAAAGTCAAAGTCAAAGTCAAAAATATCTTTATTCAAGTAGGCCCACAGGTGGCACTTTTGATGCGTAGATAAGAACCACACGGTAGTGAGATGATGGCGATAACCACATTCGTAAACTTAAAACTAAAGCTACGAGGGTGCCAAACGCGTCCTGGTCTAAGAAGAAGCCCACAACAAACTTAGCCGGTGTTTTTTTTTTGTTATCACCATCTCACATATACACTCTCTCACATATTGATTAATAATCCTCATTTTTTGAACGAAAATGTATGTTGAGCTAACTGTCATTATACGATAGTAAGTGCCACTAACAGGGTGGTCTAAATAATTCAAAAACGCTTAGGCCAATGGACGTTTAATATTACCACCCTGTTTCAAAGTTAACAATTTTGGTATACAGCTTCAACTACTTGTATTGCTCCGTTATGGGCTGGAAAATCGCCGATGATTATAGCAATTATGAAACAAATTGGTGAAACTACAACTTAATCGGTTTTAGCTGTATTATTTTTTCCATGAAAATATTTACAGGTACATAGTTTGCCTGCAATATGATTACTAAGGTAATTTTGGACCTACCAATGCATAAGTTTAAAGAATGTGTTAAAACACATTTATTACAGCGAGGTTATTATACAATTGATGAGTTTCTTAATGACAAGGTTGCTTGGAAGCATCCGGCTCCGCTTTCATCTCTCACAAGATAGAAAAATGAATGTTAAAATATAAAATGTAAATTTTTGATGTTGGAAAAGAGCAACTGCTGAGTTTCTTGCCGGCTTCTTCTCGGTAGAATCTGCCTTCCGAACCGGTGGTAGAGTCACTACACACGGACAGACTTTACGTTTCAAAAGTGCTTGTATTAGGCCTACTTGAAATAAATGAATTTTGAATTTTGAATTTTTTGAATTTTGCAAGTTCGTTTGCGAGTATTTGCGATTTCAAATTTTTTTTCAAAGAAGCATCTACCTGTGTCACTTTCATTCACATTAACCCTTTACCTGCTGCCTACAATAGGCTACTGGTCTCTTCTCAGGATGAGAAGGGCTTTGGCCGTAGTTTAAAATCTGGCGAAGTGCGGATTGGTAGACTTGAGAACGTAATGGAAAACTCTCCGGCATGCAGGTTTCATGCATATATTTTAATTGCTTAATTTGACGGCCGACTGGCGCAGTGGGCAGCGACCCTGCTTTCTGAGTCCTAGGCCGTGGGTTCGATTCCCACAACTGGAAAATGTTTGTGTGATGAACATGATTGTTTTTCAGTGTCTGGGTGTTTATATGTATAATATAAGTATTTATGTGTATTATATTCATAAAAATATTCATCAGCTATCTTAGTACCCATAACACAAGCTACGCTTACTTTGGGGCTAGATGGCGATGTGTGTATTGTCAAAGTACCTATAGTACCTATTAATATGTTGCCACTTAAATGATGAAATTTGTATTAATACGAAATAACACGTCGAACGTTACATAACAAAGGTTAGTGTGTAAATCGGCGGAATTAACCGTTCTGGGTCTAAAAGTATCTTATGTCCGACTCCACGATGCAAGCTATCTCTGTTCGAAATTTCATCAAGATTCGGCCAGTAATTTAGCTGAAAATTGGTAACAAGCAAACAAAAAAATAATTCCTAAGCAATTGTTTTTTTTTTTATATTAATAGCGGGCAAACGAGCAAGTGGCTCACCTGACGTTAAGTGAGCCGCCGTCCATAAACATCTGCAGCACCAGAGGAGCCACCGATGCGTTGCCGGCTTTTAAGGAATTTGTTTATCCGCCCCTTGAATAACTAGATTGTATTTTGCGGTTAATGTTGTTGTTTATGTATAACTAAGTTGCGGAACTTCATTGGTTTGTGTTATAAAAATACGGCTATTACATAAGAGTAATTCTTATGTGTACCAGTACTGTTTGTTTCCCATGAAAACCTAATAAATAAATACAAACACACTTTCGCTCTTTTACTATTAGTTTGGATTGTATATTAACAGCAGATTGTCAAAGTAAAGAAACAATCAGACAAACAATAATTCAAAAAACTTGGAATCAAAGTAGAATAAGAGAAGCCAAACAACTGAGTAACAAAACAAATTGTTTTCCACAAAAACATTTTCATAATTGGTTATTTTTTTTATCCAACCCGTAATGAATTTGTCGTCCTTGAAAGAAGACCCTTTAATTGGACTGAGGCGAAGTTGGGGAAGTTTTTATTGCATCTCACCTAATCAAAAGTTCGCTCTGAAGTTTCATTGGCGTGATTCTCGAGAAGTTATCATTTTAATGACTTGGCCTTTTAAGGGGGCGGTGTATAGCGAGTTTTTAGATATAATATTGTACAGTAACATCTCTTTAAAACTCTTATATTGATATTATACTAGTATTTGTTTGCGACTTCATCCGCTTTGTTACAAATTCCGCGGGAACCGCCAAGTTTCTCGGGGATTTTAAGGAATTACGAGTATATACACATACATACATATATATTAAAATAAAATTAAAAAAAAAATTCAAAATTCAAAATTCATTTATTTCAAGTAGGCCTAATACAAGCACTTTTGAAACGTCAAGTCTGTCCGTGTGTAGTGACTCTACCACCGGTTCGGAAGGCAGATTCTACCGAGAAGAAGCCGGCAAGAAACTCAGCAGTTGCTCTTTTCCAACATCAAAAATTTACATTTTATATTTTAACATTCATTTTTCTATCTTGTGAGAGATGAAAGCGGAGCCGGATGCTTCCAAGCAACCTTGTCATTAAGAAACTCATCAATTGTATAATAACCTCGCTGTAATAAATGTGTTTTAACACATTCTTTAAACTTTTTTTTTTTTTTTTTTTTTTTTATTAACGATAGGCCAGCGTTTGACGACAATCATGCCCGTTAGAAAGCAATGATGAGGTCTAGGTTGGAGCACGCTTGCCTAGAAAAAGCCTATTCACTCTAGCCTTGAAGGTACCTAAATTATACGTGGCAGGAAACACAGTTACCGGGAGGGCGTTCCACATCTTAGCGGCACGTATCAGAAACGTGGATAAAAAACGTTTCGTGCGTGTTGATGGGATATCAACCACATAAGGATGCCACCGCTCTCGGTGTCTCGCTGTTCTGTGGTAAAACGGGGAAGGGGGAACAAGATTGTGAAGTTCCTGAGCACACTCACCGAAGTATATCCGGTAAAAAACCGATAAACAGGCAACATTGCGTCGGTGCTGGAGACTATGTAGTTTCGCCTGCGTTAACGAATTGTCGCCTATAATTCTCCTGGCGCGACGATCCACCGAATCCAAAGCTTCAAGTTGGTACTTGGCAGAGCCACCCCACAGGTGACTACAGTACTCCATGCAGGTTCGAACTTGAGAAACTTGAGAAACTTATGGATTGGTAGGTCCATAATTATTAAATAAGTACTAATTATAAAATGGTGCCATGAAGATGAAAATTATAGCCTGTGGTACTCAGTTTCTATTGATACTTGTAACATAATAATCTGCCTTGGTTTTCGTATAATGGAACAAGACAGATTATTTATTATAGTAAAAATATACCATGCAGACGACTCAGTTGATGGTAATGGGAGACCAGACCACATCCGCACCGTTCCGCACCGCAGGCCCATAAAGAGAACAACATTGCAGAGATAATCTCACCTTCATACTTGAAACCCGAAGACATTACACTCCTTTATTTTTAAGTTACGAAATATTTATAACCCAAGTCTATAATTCTAATTTCATCGAGGCAACGGTTCATTTACATAATAACCAGTGTTTAGCATTCCAGCTATTTTTCAAAGGAATGAGAATTTTAATGCAAGTATTATAATTTCCATTGGTACGAAAGGCTGTTTCAGCACGGCCGCTTGATTAATGGCCGAGTAAGAACTTCATAATATGAGGAACGCAGTAATGGCAGTAATGCATTTGAGGTATGCATGAAAGCTTCGATTTATATGGTGTAGTTACAAGGGAAATGTAACTTTTAACTTTCTTTTACTTACTTTTTAACATAGATTGTTTTTACTATCGATATCATCGTCAGTATTATATCAACCCCTTACAGACACCACTACAGGACACGGGTCTCCTACCACAATCAGAAGGTATTAAGGTTGTAGTCCACCAAGCTGGCACGCCTTTGAGAACATAATAGAGAACTCTCAGGCATGCAGGTTTCCTCACGATGTTATCCTTTGCCAGTAAAAAGCACATCTGTTAGAGGCGTGTAGTTGGTTTCGAACTCGGCCCCTCGAAAGTGAAGTCGAAGTACGATGTGCTAACCCAAAATACCGTAGTGCATTGTCAGTGATTACATATGGCTTCAAAACATGATCGCTGACTATCGGACTCACTAGAAGGCTCAGCCACTCAGGGGGCGATCTAGACAGCTACAATGTATAAGAGCATCTCTAGGGGATCATGTAAAGAGAAGATTCGTATTAATTATCAGAATTACGCTTAATTTGCTATACTCCTTTTCGCAAATTGAGCAAATTGAGCTTAATTCTGATAATATATCATGGATTTCCGCAAAGTAACGCCTGCTTCTAACCAAGATTCGTATTAAAACCAGACCCAATGAGATGACTCAAAGAGTTGCGAAGCTAAAATTTTAATCGGCGGGACACATAGTTCGGTGTAACGTTGGACGTTGGGGTGCCATGGTACCGGAATTGCGACCTCTAGACTAGGGGAATAGAGACTAGAGACGATGTAAAACGGATCGTAGACGCCGCTGGACACGACCGATATAATACCGTGGAATTAGTAACTTCAAACAAAAGAACTAAACAAAAGAGTCCAATGATGGACATGATGATGATAATCATGATAATGAGGCTAATGCTTGGCGACAATCATGTCTGATGTAAATAAATGAAAAGTTTTTTTGCCCAGGAAATGTTTAAAAAGTTTATCACGGCCGATTGGCGCTGCTGACAGCGACCCTGCTTGATTTTTGCCGATTCCCACAACTGGACAATGTTTTTCCGTGTCTAGGTGTTTGTTTATCTGTAAATTGTAAGTATTTATGTGTATTATTCATAAAAATATTCATTAGTCAACTTACTACCCACAACACAAGCTACGCTTACTTTGGGGCTAGATATGGATGTGTGTATTGTCGTTATATATTTATTAAGTTATAAGTTATATGTGGCAAGACATATATATGCCAGAAGGGCGTTCAACTTAGTGATACTTATCAAAACGTGGATAAAAAATGTTTCGTGAGTGTAAATTAGATTTTAGCCACATAAGACGGCCAACACATTCACCACAGCCGGCCAACACAGTCTTTCCGTTTTGGTGATAGAATGGCGACGAAGATATGGGATTTTCGCGAAGAACTTGAGCACACTTGGCAAACTATACACAGCGTTAAAAAGTACGTTAAGAGATATCATATTATACTAACTTACAAAAGTTCCTTCGCGTGAAGAAAATAGTGGGTCATCTATTTCAAACAGCCTAGCAATCCATACCAATATTATAGATGCAAAAGTATCTGTTCACTTGCTGTTTTGTTACCTTATTTCGGCTCAACCTTTGATCCGAATTTGCTAAATTTTTATTGAATATTTAATTAAAGTTACCCACGTCATGGCTTGACTACTTAACTTATTTTGGTGAAATTTGCTTAGAAATATTTTGCAGCCAGGATACTTTTTATACCAGTTCCTGTGTGATTTTTTTCAAAACCTTAAATAAGCGCCGATGAAGTCGTGGACACCTAAACTACGAACTAGTTCTTTAATAAATTTCGTGTATATTTTTAATGAAAAAGAGAATCAGGGGCCTTGTTGGAAAAAGGTACCGTACCTAGATCGTTGAATAAGTTTTGACAGTATACAAGAACCTACTTATAAAGTTATCAACTCCCAAGTACATAGATACAAGCTCAAGAACCTAACCTTAAAGTTTGAGGCGTTTGATCGAGGTAGCGAAGCGGATCTGTCACCAAATTGTAAAGTTTGTTCAAAACAAACTAGAGGTAATTTGGAGTTAAATAAATTGCACGACCTTGTTAAAAAAAACATACGAGTACCTACCTAATAGTAGATTGTGCTAGAAGGGCATAAAACAATTCATTTTATCCACATGGTTATCAACCCGAGCCTAAGGTGAGGAATGATGTTTAAGGAAAAGATAAAATTGATGTTATGACCGAGTTACACTCCGCATTTCACGTCGATTGCGAGGAAATTTGTTTGAGATCTAATGTTCGATTAGCCGGGTCAGCTCAAAAGTTAATAATGAAAATTAAGCTTCATTTGCTATACTCCTTAAAAAACAAGAGAATCTGTATGTTGTAATTTATTATTGCTCTCATTATACTCCACGCCAAACAGATCTTCGGCAATTTACCTACGCACGTTTCGCTCCAAAACCGGAGCATCCTCAGGAGATGTTGACTTTATAATGAACAATTGTTAAGGGAAATATTCGCCAAACACATGATATTCATTATTTTTTTGTTTAATTCCACAACAAGCTGCATTGTCAGCATTTTCACCTGCCGATAAGTGATAATGCAATCCATAATGAGCCAATCCCCCCGCCCCCTGATTAGTTTCTACGCGAGACATTAAATCTCTTCGCTAATATTTACCACAGTTAATGTTTTCAAGAACTACGACAATATTCAGTCTTTTATGAATCATAGATGAGCAATTCTAACTCACTTGAATGATAAAAGAGTCTCCGTTTCTAATATAGTCAAGCTTTGAAAAGCTCTCGGTTTGTCAAGTGCAAATACTATCGAGTTTTCATTTCTATTGCGAGCAAAAGTGCAAACAATCTGCAAGAGTCGCCTATAAGCATTTGCACATTTCGAACCGCACTGTAATTGCCAAACAATAATTTATCTCGAAAAGTTTCTATATACCTATACATATTTGAAAAAAAAACTAAAATCAATATATATATATATATATATATAGATATATATACTACGATAATAAATACATCGTCATCTACCCCAAAGTAAGCGTAGCTGATATGGCTAAGATGACTTATGAATATCTTAATGAATAATATTCATTAATACTTATAATATTATACCTACATATAAACAACCAGACACTGAAAAACATTCGTGTTCAAAAATTTTTTAGTTGTGGGAAACGAATCCGCGGCCTTCACTCAAAAAGAAAGGTCGCTGCCTATCGCGTCATCAGAAACAAAATACGAAACACTGTGCTTTTTAATGATAATATATAATAACTTTGACAACTTTTTTTTTATTTAAGCAATTAAATATCACATGCTTCAACGCAGAAGGAAAATAGAGAGAGGAAACCTGCATGCCTGAGAGTTCTCCATAATTTTCTCAAGGGCGTGTAAAGTCTACCAATCTGAACTGTGTCCCCTGTAAGTAAAGCCGAAGTCTTCACCGCTTGCTAGTCTTGGAAATACACCGTAAAAGTTACGATACAATATTAGCACAAATTAATGTAGTATTTTATTATGTCTTTGAAAATTAGACGAATTAATACTCCTTAATTAAGTTGACAAAATCATAAAGCAAAATCAAAACTAAATACCTCTCTTTGATATTGTAATCCTTTAGACAAGGCAGTAAGTTCTTCTCGGAAAAAGTCCCGTTGATCCGAATAACTTATCGTACCTTTAATTAATGATGCTTTTATCAAAGTTGCTGATTTAATTTAGCTTTTGGGAGAGTGAAAATGAACAAATAATTTATTTAAGCTCCCGTAAAATCAAAATGGAATATCAATAATTTGAGCAACAATTCTGATGCTCTTATCAAACAAAACATAATGCTTTATAATCTAGAAGATTTTAGTTAAACTTTTAGTTTGCAGTCTTAAACTAAAGTCTTAAGTTATCGAATGTAGTTATCGCCGTAACCATAAGTAACAGGTGCATATTATTAGTGGCGTGCATAGAGGGTACACACAGGGTATGTCATCTAATACAAAATGAAGATAATGATAGGTACGAGTTATAAATACTTAAGTATTTTTTTATAGCTCTTACTTCTTAGAGATTTTCATCATACCCTGTGCATACTATGTATAACACAAATACACAAACCCACCCCCCCCCCCCCCCCCCCCGTCCTGCTCAAGCATAAAAAGCCTCCTTAAATTAAACTGGACCCTCAAACTAGGATATCCCGTGTCTTGGGGATCAGTTAATGAACGTGCTCAGATAATGAATTTTATAAGTCTACTATGTTGTCGAAATTCCGAAAAAAGACAGCTTGCATCCTGGACATGAGATCCTCAGGTAAACAAAATGTTGGCGCAGGTTTAAAGATACACAAACGAAGCAGTTTGAATAAAAGCTTGTGAAAACGTTACCGTTTTATTTTTAAAACGCTCTTGTATAGGACTTTCGTTAGCATAGAACTCGTAACAGTATATAAAACAAAGTTAGTTTGTAATGTTGACTACATTGAATTAAGAATATACAGAATCCTCATCCAGCTATTATTGTATGCAGTGTCATGTATCGAACCAGTAATTTCTGAGATCATCGCATTCAAGTAAACAAACAAACTAAGTTGGTAGACTAACCGTTTGTTCGAGAAACTATGCTAAACTGGAGTGGTTTTTCATGTGTTAATATTACTAGTGTACCCGGTTTCTGTATTTTCTTAATTCTGTGGTTGAATGCATAAATTCACACTTGCCTGACGCCCGCCTTCGCGCCAACAGCAGACAAGCGAAACGTGATAACAATGCAACAAAGCTGTTCTCTTATGGCATAGGGTGTAGGCACACTAACAATACAAGCCGATACCTGCGGTGCGAACATATTTTTATCACTCGTTTTCTATTTGAAAGAGATGATTGTTTACTAGCTGTTGCCCTGCAATCTTCGTCAGCATTTATTACGGTTTTTTACAAATCCTTATTTATAAAAGATACTGAAGCCAAAAAAGATTTATTTTTCACTTTTCAATCAATCAAATACACTTTATTGTACACCAAAGACACAGCAATGAAAAAAACACAATTAAAATAAAAAAATGAAAACGTACAATAGGCTATTCGCTTAAAAGCGATCTCTACCAGGAAATCTACGAAAGTACATGAAGTTAAGAAGAAGGGTTAGGGTGTACACAAAATAATACTTAAATAAACATAAATTACAAAAATAGATAAATAATAATAAAGTAAAATATAATTCGTTCATATACGTACACATATAACATATAAAATATAATACTTTTGCTACCTGTCTGTCTGTTTATATCTTGGCGGCGCATTATGCTGAAACTATGAAGCGCTGAAACTACTATAGGAGTGTATTTTGATCTACCTCCTTGTCGAGAACAGGGTGACGTACCGCACGTTTTATTTATGTCTGATTGATTGAGGAAGATATGGACCTATGTCCACTGCTGGACATAGATCTATTGTAAGTAGTTTCAACACGATCGATATCGATCGATAATTATCTTGTGTCGCTTGGATCCAGCAGTTCTTTGCGACTCGTTTTATGTCATCTGTCCACCTCATGGGGAGACCCCCCCAAAACCAAAGCTGCGGTTACCGGTGTGAGGTCGCCATTTCAGTTGATACCTTAGCAACCCAACGTCTAACGTCATGTGCCATTGCAACTTTAGCTTCGCAACAAGCATTAAAAGTTATGGACACAATTTACAGGCAAGTGGTACAAAATACATCATATTGAGATAAATCCGAATAAAACAACCCGTACCTCGCTGTATCTCGTTAAAACTTTATGCCATCGGAACGCTCTATAAAAGCACCGTACACAGGTATTACGTTAGTACAAATAATGATATAGTTAATTTAATGATACCTCTTTGTATTATTGTTTTTCTACTTCACATGTCTTCCATTTCTTCTGGATTCAATTATCTATTTGGCGATGTTGACTTCCAGGTTTGCCCAATAGGCGAAAATTCTGGAAAATCTTGAAAATCAGGGCCAGTATTTATACAGACACGAATATTTTTAGAAGTTATTTTTGAATTTAGAATATTAGAATATTAGGTAAGAGTGCATTTTTTTAAATAATATAGATTATATGCGGCCAAATAAAATTTCTCCATCCGAGCAATATTATGAGAAGATTTTAAGCCCTGTTTAATATTAATAAACGTGGTTTAGACGCAATAGCTACTTATGTAGTATTATTACAGAATTGTCGAAAAAAACAGTGCAATAGTTTCATTTTTCATGTATGCATGTTAGTATTTGAATGAATGAATGAATACACATTTATTGTACACCACATAAAAAATTTCATAAGGAAAAATTATAAAAAAAATACTAGCATTTATATATTATGTATATTTCTTTATTCTACTATAACTTTTTAATACCTTAAAAAATTTGAATGAATGCTGTGTGGCGGTCTCCACATTAGCCAACTAGATGGCGCCACAAAGATTCTGCATCGCGCCTGTGATGTGTTCACGAATAATGACCATATATAAAACTTTACCCACTCTGAGAAAGATCTTGTTACGGTTGAGCACATTACCATAGCTCCTGTATAGATGTATCTTTAGAATCCATATATGAATTCAAACAAGAGAATTATTTTATTTATTTCATTAGATATACCAACGATACACTGTATTATCATTAATAAGTTTAGATTATAGTTTATTGTCTGAGTACAGTTATCACTTACAGGTATACACAACATTGAAATTGGAATTGGTTGGTATTGGAAATTTTATTTGTGTTATATTATGTGGCTTTTAAATAAAATGGCTAAGCATGTTTTAAAATGAATATGGCAATTGTATGGCACCATTTTGAAATGTGAAAATTCGTGCAATGTTTAGCAATAGTATTTTTTATTTTTTTGAATTACATACTATTGGTTCCAAATGTATATTCTATATGTACGAAACCCTAAAATGAATAAACATGCGATGAAATTTATTCAGAAGTAGCGGACTATCGCATTAATTAAATCAGCGATTCATACCATCCGATATTCGGGCTCATGAAAAATGCAATGCAGCAATTTATTGATGTACCCGATAATGAAAATAATTTGAGTCTTTTTGCGCCTTTTTGTCCTTACTTTTAAATAATATAAATTGTATGCTCTGTAGACCATGGCTTCCCCATATATGACTTCTATAAAAAAAGTTTTGTGGCCCTCAATGGGTGAATGGGTAAATTAATGATTACAGAAAGAGATACATCTTTGTGTTAGTTAACAGTAAGATCGTTAGTATATGCAGTACGAATAATGTTTTGTTAAGAAGTTGTTTGATTAAGAATTTTAAGACAATTATTCATTGTAAAGTCAACATCTCCTGAGTATGCTCCGACCATCTCAGAAGACCCTACTTATTGAGAAGAAAATAATGAAGTTCTTTTTAGACGGCCGATTGGCGCAGTGGGCAGCGACCCTGCTTTCTGAGCTCAGGCCGTGGGTTCGATTCCCACAACTGGACAATGTATGTGTGATGAACATGGATGTTTTTCAGTGTCTGGGTGTTTATCTATATATTATAAGTATTTATGTATGTTATTCATATAATTATTCATCAGTCATCTTAGTACCCATAACACAAGCTACGCTTACTTTGGGGCTAGATGGCGATGTGTGTATTATCGTAGTATATTTATTTATTTATTTATTTATAACTATAAAAATACCTAGCTTTTTTAACCTTAAAAAGTCTATTAATAAGCCTTTTATTTAAAGAAGAAATTTAAAAATATCAGGAACATACATTAAATGTGTTGTTGAGCCCCGTGGCGCTATACACTTTCAAATAAAAAAAGAATAACTAAAATCGGTTCGAATTTAACGGATATAATATGGAGTAAAATTGATAAAATTTCATTTCCAAGAAGAAACTTATTTTTTATCGGGATAGAAAGAATCCTATATGTTGACCCGAAATATCAGCTACCACTATACCAAAGTTTAACTAAATCCGTTCAGTAGTTTTCACATAATGCCCAGACAGACAGACAGACCAACAAAAAATAAATAAAATATGTTTTGGACTCAGTGTCGATTATAAAGCAAAATTTTCAGTATCGGTCAAAATTTTCAAAACATATAAAATGTACAGAAATCTTTCAGTTACAGTTTTATTATAAGTATAGATTAAAGATTAAGGCATATTGTTTTGCGTTTACTTTTAATTTACTGAAGATGAGTATTTCTGTGAAATAGTGCGCAAATAAAAGAGATCGTGAAAGGCTTTTCTTCTGGTCTGGTAAATAAATAAGTATTATTCTTTTAGGCTGAAATTTTATTACCTCTATTATTAAATCACTCGAAATATAACCTATGTTACTTCCGGATAAAAAAGCATGCTAAACGTTAAAGAATTACTAAATTCGGTTTTTTATTTTCGAGATATATCGATTACGAATAAACGTATGAAATAATTATTCCTCTTTATAACATAAAAAAACAACGGATAAAAAAACGGAAACATAATACGATCGTAACTATAGCTTATATTTGTACAGGTGAATGGCCTCGCATAATGGTTGTACATGTAAGTGATGTGGCATTTTATACGATGCGACTCAAGGAATATTTTATTAAGGCAGGCCAGTGGCGTCCGTCTGATGTCTGAATATTTTGAGTTTACATTAGAATTGTCTGCTTCGCGAATGCTTTGAAACACTTCAGGTACAAACAATATTAATAAAGGGTTTGTATTTGATCAATTATTTATGTCAGGGGGCTATGTAGCTGTGTTACTTTTTATACCTAGTAGTAGTTGATGGACTTAGCAAATGGCCCACGTGATGGTAAGTGGAAACAATCGCCTGTAAACAGAGTAATACTTTACAGGGCAAGCAAGGAGCACTCCTGCAGCAAGCCACCCTCTATCCATCAATTAGAGGTGTAGGTGTTAAAGGCTATTGATAATAGATAATTTTACTGGAATAATATATTTTCTTTTTACAGTACCTTAAGGTTAAGTTAACGTTAGCTTTACATAGGTTATTATATTATAGGTTTTAGTTTGCTTTTCGTCGGGAAGGTTAATTTGCTGTGATACAATGCAATGAATCCATATAAGACATAGTAAGTAACGTCCTAAGCAAGAGAAATCCATTCCACGATTTCTGGTTGTTTCCCTTAATTAATGATGATCAGCCGAGCTTGCCGCGGATGCTTTGTTTAGACTTTTTTGTGGAAAAATGAGATTCTCGCAGTTCAATTGTTTCCAATTTTCTGTAATTGGATTATTGAGTTGGTAAAGGGATTACTCCGTGAATGGATATTTGTTTCAAGAATGTGCAATTTGAAAGCAGAATTTTTTACATAAGGATTATTTAGAAGAAGATGAAATACTTTATTGGACACAAACATCAATATATACATAAAATAAAGTATAAACAAAAGAGCAAGAATTATAGGCATGCAAAGGCGGCCTTATTGCAACAAGCAATCTCTTACAGGCAACCTCTGGCGGAAGGAAAAGCTGCAAGAGAGCGGGATAGTGCAATATATACTTCTTTACTACTACTACTTACTTTTTATTATATCTTCTTTCATTATATAATTATATAATGAAAGAAGAACAAACACATTAATAACGATATTGAGTTGTAGGTTAAGTTTATATTAAATTTTATATTTATATTGAATTAAAATAATTACAGTTTGTTCACAACTGTTTGTGAAGCTACAAAGATCAATTATCATCATGTCTCATAGAAAACGATATTTATCGTTAAATTGGTGGATAGTTAAATTTATAATGACTTATTACTACGGTAATTTTTCATGTTGACTCGTCTAAAATTGTCTGCATTGATAATAAACAACCCATTACGGGCTGGGTATGTGTCTCTGCTCGCATAGAACAGAGACAGAAGTTATATACTATCAATAACTTACAACTTATCGTTTTTACTACTGAAATGTAACAAGATTCGCATGAAATTCGCTACAAATGATTCTTGATATACTGCGAACAAAATCCACAACCTCGCTTTACGTACGTACTTTCATATCAAAGAGATCCGATCGAAATAGGAAATACGGCATCGAAAGCGAAGCACTCCAAATAGCTAGCTGACTTTCAAATCACAAAGCATTAGCTATCTTTCTGAAAAGTAAACATAGTCCTTTCGTATTTCTGCAAAGGAGTAAACCTAACGTCAGGTAGACTTCAAAGAAGTCACAGGGAGGCGCTGGATACTCAAGTAGGAAAAAAAAGGTGGTGTGTGTGTACATTAGGAGTATATCGGTCACTCTTTATACCATGTAGTTATGTATAGAAATTATCTATAGAACCTTAATTCTTGCTTAAAGCATTACAAATTCTGGTGCAAATTGCATGCCTCTTCCCTCTTAAGAAATAAATAGCATATTCTAAATCTTTTATACCGTAGTGTTATTCTATCTGTAGCACTATAGTTCATAGTCGTTTGTTTGGTTAAAATAAAGGCAATATAAACTAATCGTTTTTTATGATGAAAATATATGTTATTTTTAATATAAGTAAATAAAATAATAAATTAATTAATTAATATCCTACGACAATGCCATCTAGTCCCAAAGTAAGAGTAGCTTGTGTTATGGGTACTAAGATGACTTTTGAAATTTTTATGAATAATATACATAAATATATACTTATAATATACAGATAAACATCCAGACACTGAAAAACATTCATGTTCATCACACAAACATTTTTCAGTTGTGGGAATCGAACCCACGGCCTTGGATTCAGGAAGCAGGGTCGCTGCCCCCTGCGCTAATCGGTCGTCAAAAATTTTCTAAATCATAAAGTTCCTTTAATTTAGGAACGTTTGTTCTATGACTTGTCTACCTTATTTCTCATTGACTTCTCCAGCTCCGCATCTAAGGGTCGATAATTTTACAGTCAGGATTTTATCTTATTTCGTAAGTAATGATTGGAATGGCAAGATAGCCAAAATACCTGTAATTCAGTTTTAGGAGTTGTTAAAGTCAAGCTTTCCTCATTAGAAAAACGGGGTTGCTCTAAATTCCTCTTTTTTATGGAAGAAGAAGCATGTGCTAGCAGTATGACGTAATGATGGTGCTTCACAAAAAAAACATAGGTACAGTACCTACAGCTTTATGTGACCAAATCACATATGACATCAATAGAAGAACCAGCCAACTTAGCTCACCCAATTACGAAGCTAAAATAGCAACGGGTAGATAGATCAGTGGATTTATGTTAATTGGAGACCCAAGTTACTGAAGTGGCACCCCCCAACTGGAAAACACAGCATTGCATTAGTATACCCTCCCACTGGGTGGTCAAACAAAATCAAGCAAGTCAGAGGGCAACTAGGTTTTTCAAATTAAGGGACAGTAAAAATCAAAAGGTGAGTTTCTTGTTGGTTTTTGAAATCTACCAACCCGGAGTTTGGAATATTGTTTTTTTTTTTTAAGTTAGGGAATTAAAATCTGGTTAGTTTTTAATAAAATACATCCCAATGTGTTGACGTGAAAACGTCTTAGTAGCGGGATTGCTCAGTGGTAGGAGTTCAGAATTTCGAGGGACCGAGTTTAAATCCCAGCACGCACCTCTAACTTTTCGAAGTTATGTGCGTTTTAAGCTATTAAATATTGCGTGCTTTAACGGTGAAAGAAAACATAGCGAGAAAACCCCCTGCTTGAGAGTTGTCTCTAATGTTTGCAAAGGCGTGTGTAGTCCACCAATCCGCACTCTGCCAGCGTGGTGGACTCCGGTCTAAATTAATTTTATACTTGATTTCTTTCTCATTGTGGGAGGAGACCCGTGCCCTGTAATGGGCCGGTAATGGCTTGATTTGATGAACGTCTAATAAATCGATGAACTCCGGCTGCACGCACGAAAAAGCATGAATCATTGTCACGTTCCGCCTGCGCCGAGCGTGGAAGCAAGCACGGAGTGAGCGGTAGAGAGGCACGATCGGCCCGAGCGTTCGGCTTGTGACGCATCTATCTCCTCGGAAGCACATTATCACGTAAAATTATCTTCCAAAAACCGATTTTAATGCAAAGATAATCATACTGAAATGCAATGTTCTTAACAACTTTTAATAATGGTGAATATTTAAGATGGCTCTAGTCCAGCATAAGACGAGCATCGGTTGATATGATAATGATAACAACTCTATCTATCTTAATTCTACACATACTATATCTTGAGCGAATATTGTGGGTGTGGATTTAACCATTCCTGCATAACTCGATTTCGGGATATACTAAAGTGATTCCGCACTCGACACCGTATTTCCGATCTCGATTCAATCTATTGAGTACCGTTGAAGTGCCGCTAGGCAAAGCTACGGATTTTATGAAGGAAAGGTTTGGCGAACACTTTAAGTGAATTCCAATGCCTGTTTATCGAATGACAACTTTAACGTTGGAGTACTTCCAGTATATTACTTTGGAGTTTAGCGCTATAACTTTTCTTGTTAAATTTAGATTGTCTGGGTGAAATAAAGTTTTCTGGGTTTATTCCGAACGATTTGAGGTCACATGACTATTTGCGCAACGTGACCGGATTCGACGCAACTTTTAATAATGACTAGCTACTAGGTTTTCCTATCACAGAGGGTAGGGCATTCAAATCTCTGTGACCAAAAATTCTCGAGCTTGATGATTATTATTATTATCGCATTCTTAAATGTCTACGAGAAAAAGAAGAACACGGTGAAGTTCAAGCGTAAAATCCCGTATATATAATGCCATAGAGTACGCAAATATTTAATAGACTTTATTCTTATTTAGTCTAGCGAGTGAATAAACATGCTATGAAATTCCTCGCATCAACCTACATGTTCAGGCACTTGAGCAGCACTTTAGATAGATTGGATCAGAATGGGGGAAATATTCGTATGACGAGTTTTCTTCGATTTTCCATACCTACCATATTTAATGGGTTCACAAGCATATCAGAAAAAAATTGTCTGCAATATTTTTTTATATGTTTGAATTAAGTGTTATAAGTACATCTTTTATCAGAGAAGTTTGAACGTTTTATCAGAGAAGATTGAACGTTTGTACTAATCGATTTTCAATGAGACGGCCGATTGGCGCAGTTTGCAGAGACCCTGCTTTCTGAGCCCAAGGCCGTGGGTTCGATTCCCACTACTGGAAAATGTTTGTGTGATGAGCATGAATGTTTTTCTGTGTCTGGGTGTTTATATGTATTTTCTAAGTATTTATGTATATTATTCATACAAATATTCATCAGGCATCTTAGTACTCATAACACAAGCTACGCTTATTTTGGGGCTAGATGGCGATGTGTGTATTGTCGTAGTATATTTATTTATAAATATATAAAGTCATCTGGTAATTCAATACTCCAATGTTTGTTGATGTTAGCATGTAATCTTGAATTTCTAAAAGTGTTGAACGAATATTTCTGTCTTAATGCACTTATCTTTAACCGACTTCCTTCAATAAGGAGGAGTTTATTAATTCGGATGTTTTTTATGTAGGTTCGGGAGTACGTATAGACTGATTTACAAATATTTTTTTTTGTTTGAAAGGGTTTGCTAAAATAATCCTATTTAATCTTAATTTATGTCTGATGAATAAATTCGGAGACAGACAACGCAGCTCTTCAAAAAATGATAGCTCCAAATATATGCATTTTATACGCAATCACACAAAAAAGCATCACACCTATACACTCATGGGTTACGCCGACGTTTTGCGTATATCGCGGTACACCCACATTTTCTATCAAAGTAAACAGTAGTTGCACATTTTTTCATTCCAGCTTGATTTATACAAAAACAAAAAGAATGTTTAGTTGGTGTAACATTTACTGCACTAGTCGGTTTTCTTTTCATAAAAAAAAAAATATTCTGTTACTATTTCATCGCTTTGTGATCACAACGTTCATTGGTCCTATAAGCCATAATTGTGACTCTTCGCAGCTATAACAACTTTTAGCATTTAACGGACCTCCAAATCTCGTCTTCGCGTGAATACATTCAAAGCGAAATATCATTACCTCGAATATTTTCAGACGTATATCTACAGCGAGGCAAACGTAATGAAACACCGCGAAGTTTTATGTAATCAACGTGAAGCAGAGTTTGCTAAGCTTAAATACTACCCAGCACCCACGTTTTATTCCACACTACGCGAGGGAAATTAATTCATATGACCGTATGTGTTTGAATTTAAACGTCGTATTTTTAAGTTTCCCCTTCACGTGGAATGGAAAATAAACTTTATGATGATTTCCAAATGACGACGAAAAAATGAAAATGAATTATATTGTTAAAATATTCGTCGGTTCACCATAGTGTTGGAAATCCTCAAGTAGGTTTTAAAATAAATTCTGTGTCTCAGGTTTCCCGCTCTCCTTCACTTTCCTATTCAATTATCTATCACGCTAATATTGATGTGCTATTAAGCATGGTGTTTATTTGAGTTAAAAATAAGTGTGGGTATGCGCGCGCGCGCGTGTGTGTGTGTGTGTGTGTGTGTGTGTGTGTGTGCGTGTTTGAGTGTGTGTGTGTGTGTGTGTGTGTTGTGTGTTGGTGTATTAATATGTGTGTTTTTCTGTGAACTGTTGCAAAGATACTTTAAATTTGTAGCTTTAATAATTTATCGGTATCGTAGTAATTTAAATTATTGAGACAAATAGTTAATGCAATCTTGCATTGAAATAGCTTCATATCGTTTATTATTTGAGATTCTATTACGTTTTTATATAGATATAGATAATTGATTTTTAAATTTTCTACAACCATGTTTAGTATAACCAGGATTGCAAACTAAGCTTAATTTTCATGATAAATAGTGCTAACCTATTTCACATAGAATAAAGTTAAGTACAAACATATCTAAACTAAATTAAACACCACATTTAGATCTACCATTTTTTTTTAGCTTAGAGATCTGTGCACAATAGAATAAGCAACATTGTGAGTCGAGTAAAGAGACGTAAAACTTTACTAGGTATTAGTTTTTATGAAAATAATATCTTTCACAAAGGCGTAATCCAAACATAGCGAGTTAGGCAACAGTTTTCGTAAACCCACATACCAGCACGCGATTCTCTGTCGACAGAGAAAACGTTTCATGTTGATTTTTTATTTATTACCGACATTTTGTGGAGTTAAGAAATAAAAGAATTCTTAATATCCAGGCATTTGGACGAAAATTTCGATGGAAAACGGAATATTCCGTGTCCTAGATTCGGGGAGTAAAAATGAACAATGGGAATTTCGTTTTTATCATTTTCTTCGGTTACAATCGTTTCCACGTATTAGAGTTTCTTGTCGTTAAAACATGTGAATTGTCACCTCAATTTCGCAAAATCTAATATCATCGAAGGATGATATTAGATTACTCACAGCGAAAAAGAAAAAAATAAATAATTAGTGAATTTTTACATACGTACATGTAACCAAATTACGAAATAATGTCGAAGGTTGCATAAGTATATTTTATTAGGAATAACCCTGTAAAAATATTAAATCAAAAGAAGCAATGTAGTTATGTATTAATAAAAATTATATTTTAGAGATAGAATAAACTACAAAATAAAAAGAAGCATATTTATTTTTACATACAAACGTATTCAAAACTTTCTAAGCGTTAACTAATTACAACTTTATTGAAGATGAAAGACTGAAACGCGCATAGTACCTACCACCACACATGATTTTAATTTTACGTGTGGTGTTAGGGCTAATGTGAAACTATGGTAGTGATTCACTCAAAAACTATTAGGTTTCACAGATAAGTAAAAGAACATAATGTACCTCTAAAGCATGTGAAATATTATTTCGGTTTTCATTTACACGTTGTATAAATTCTCATACGAAAGTAAATAAGTAGAATTTCTTAAACTGAATATACATTCCTTGAGGGCCGACTTGGCCGGCTAAGACACGTAAGCCGACAAAGCCTTTTATTTGAACCGGCTGAAGCTTTGTTGTTCCCATACGGAAACTGAGACAACATTGTATTGGAAATATAACAATGCAGTGAAAAATATATTGCAACAAAGTTTATCTTAGCTTCAAAATATAATGGAAATCCATCTGTTGCTTGTAACTTTTTAACACTTTGTTGTATAGGCTTATTATATAACTTTAAGAACCTGCCTCAAGTCAAAGAATTGTGTTACTGTAAATTTATAAACTGCGTAAATAATTAAACTTTAGATAACTATAAATTCATATTTGCCAGATATTTTATTAAATTGATTACGATTTTTACAAATAAGCTAATAATTATTATTTAATTAATAGATAGTCAAGAAACAATTAAAATTATGTTTGATTAACAACCAATGGTCAATGAACGATGCAAAGATACCTCCCGGTGTCTTAGTCATTTATCAATGGACAAGTAGGAATTGCTACCTCATACTTCGTGCCGGAAACCGCATGCAAATCGCAATAGTAGATCGTTTAAAGTAATTCAATGTCTTATTTTCCGGGCGTCAGGATAAATCCCAAGCTTAGAGTAACTCGCGAGTGTAGCGAGGATGTTGCATCTAGAATCCTGATTACAGCGAAGGGATTAGGGGCGCCCCTTTGTCGAACACACTACTTTTGAAACCTCGTGAGTATCTAATATACATTATTTTCAAACGATACTCTAAAAGTTAAGTTAGACGTAGTATAACTAATATGATACTTATCTGTTTTATGTTATGCTGGGTTTTGGCCTGAATTATAATAGTGTCTCCAGTGAGCCTCGCGAGGATACCCAAATGCGGAACGCACTGCTGTATGGTACACTCCGATGTCCATGCGCTGTTTAATTTTAGTACACGGGGCGCACCGCTAGAGGTACACTCACACAAAGTGTCCATGCGCAGTTGTAGGTAATCACATTGCTCGTTCTTTTAGGCACGCAAAAGGCGGAACGCAGTGCTATTAGGTACACTGTCCATGCGCTGTTAATAATATATTTTTGTCACAAAATAATGCATAGTAACTCCGCCGTACTTTGTTTGAGCGGTTACAGGAAGGAGTTCACCTTTGCGTTCGTGGTTCGAGCGCGCAACTGCCTTTATCTTAATAAGATATAAAGGTGCCATTAGATATTTCTATCTCTACTAAGAGAAACGCTATAAATTCTAGTAGGTATATCTAATACAACTTGGATCTTAATACCTACATGGATTTTTATGTTGAGCTTATATCTTACTGCAACTTTGATGTGTGGAGACGAGTCATTTTTAATTAAACGGCGAAATATTGTGTCTCAAAAATAGACTTAAAACATTAGTACACATTTTTTTAATAAATAAATTTTACCACAACAAGTCAACACGTTAAGACGATCGAGGAAACATAGGATCGAATTGAAGAATTCCATGTTTTATTAAGTCGGTATAAAGATATACAGACATTAATGTTATGCAGACCGACATAATATTATTAAGCCATCCTTTGAATATTTCATTCAAGTTCATGCTTTATTAAAAAAAATAACGCGTGTCTCCCTTAGCCTTCTCTCCGACGTAATGAGGATTTTATTCTGGCTATAGAATGTAACGACACTCAATTTGAGCGAGCTCTCATCAAACTAGCAATCTCCTTTGCTACAATAGCAATAAGTGTCAAAATCCTGAAGTCTATTTTCGGTTCTTCTTACTTCTTTAAACTCCGCTTATTTTTCGAGATTTGATGAAATAAACCGAGCATTCTCAGTTTAAATGTCAGAGATTCGGTCTGAGATTTAATCAGCATGTTTACGTTTTAACATAACTCTGCATTGTACATTTTTGCAATTTTTCTCTTGTACATTCAGATGTAAATACTGTGAGACATCTCTTTGGATCACTGTTTGAAACTACGAGTTTAACAAAGGAACAAAATTAATATATAAGGTATATTTAAAGCATACCGAATGCCCTACTGAAAATCAGCGTGGCAGTATTTCTTGGCAGGTACTGCCACGGTACTGTAGCTTGAGGAGGTGACTTATCGCTCAAAATGATGCAACATATAACTTTTAATCCCCGACTGTTAAAAGTTTGACGTGTCTGTGCGTGTGTATGTGTGCGTCTGTCTGTGGCGTCGTATGACAGATGAAGCTATTTTGATCCTGTTTCTGGTCGGGAGTGTTGTTAGCTATTTATATAGCTAAAGAGTTAGTATTTTTACCAGATGGAGTTGTATTTGATAGTCCAGTTCTTAGGAAAGGTTATGGGATCATCACCATCATCATCACATCAACCCAGTACCTGCTCACTTCAGAGCATGGGTGTCTTCCCACACTGAGAAGGGGTTAAGGCCGTAGTCGCGTAATTGCGGATTAGTAGACTCCACGCACCTTTGTAGAACAACACTATGTAGAACTCTAATGCATGCTGGTTTCCTCACGATGTTTTCCTTCACCGTTGAAGTGATATTTTAATTACTTAAAACGCGCATAACTTAGAAAAGTAAGAGGTGCGTGCGGATTCGAATTCGGCCCCCGGAAAGTGAAGTCGAGCGTTTAGCTTCTACCCAGTGCGCTATCATCGCTTCAAGGTTATAGGATACTTAACATTATACTACGACCCTTAGGAGCCAAGCTAAGTTAAGCTAACGCTAAAAACAAACGTAGTAATACGCCATGCGACACGGTTGATAGACTGAAGGAGTAACACGTAGACGAAGTCACGGGGACCCGCTAGCAGTTAATATATATAAGAAATATTAAGATACCTTAATAGTTGGGAGCAAAACGGCTACCGATACTAAAGAAATAAGCATTCAGATGCGAAATAAAACCCCATCTGATACATTATATCGAATAAGTACGGTCGCAAACGAAAAAAGTTCCGGCCCTGCGTATTCTTTGGACCATTTGACACGCAATTTTATGAGGGCGTTTCAATAAAATGGAATTCATAGCGATTGAGTTTCTTTTATAAACCTATTTCAATGGCATCACTAGATAGAAGCAATATAGAAAGTAAAAAAAACTATTCGATAGAATCTCTTTTATTTTCTCATTCTACAGAGAGATCAGAATTCAATTTTAATTTCACAATCTCGTATTTCATATGCGATTTTAATAAGCGGCCTGGTGAAATATAAAAACTTTATTCATCTCGAACATAAAGGTAAGCTAACTTTCTAAACACATTAAGATTCACATGTACCTGAATTTTGAATGTATTTATTATTATTTGTTATTTTTTGTTTATGTACCATATCACAAGTAGTCATTTTCATAATTTGATGGTGATAGCCCAGTGCGTAGGACTTCGACTTCATTTTTGGGGACTTATTCGATTCCTAGCACGCACCTCTAATTTTTCAAAGTTATGTGCGTTTTAAGCAATGAAAATATCACTTGTTTCAATGGTGAAGGAAAACACCGTGTGAAAGCCTCAGAGTTCTCCATAATGTTCTCAAAGGCGTGTGAAGTCCACCAATCCGCACTCTGCCAGCGTGGCGGATTTCAGCTATATCATCCATAGATAAATTTAACAGAAATGACTCAAAGAAGCGTTCCTTTTACTTCATCATCGTCATTGTCATCGTATCAACCCATCACCTTGCTCCTTTTACTTACTATTTAATTTTTTTATCAAACTCTAATATTGCAATTCTTTTTTATTGAAATGCGCTCATAAAACACCGTGTCAAATGGTCCAAAGGATATGGCGGATCAAAACTTTTCCAGTTCACGACCGTACTTTCCCGATCTAAGATCGGTTTTATTTTGTAACGTTTTTCCCCGTATTAATGTAATGTAACTCAATACAAGTGCGCTATAATGTTGGAAAACATAAAATGTGTTGAGCATACGATCCGCAATAAAGTTTTTATTAAATTTACAATGGTACAAGTTAAAAGGTCAATGTATAAAAGGTCTCTAAGTTAAAGAGCGTAGATCATTGTACGAGGAAAAGTCTGTAAAAAGTTTCTCGTATTTTATCGAATACTAGCGTACCCAGCCCGCTTCGCCGGGCTAGATTTTGCTTTATTTTATTTAAACAATAAACTTACATCATTATATTTTTAATTTAAGTCTCATCTTATATTAAATCATTTATTTCTCTCCGTATTCATTCTCTTCTATTCTCTTCTCGAGCGGGTGAAGATCATTATCTACACCCATGTACACCCAACAATAGAATATCATCATAGTAAATAAAAGCTGTATTTGACAGTTCAAAAATACGAGTGCTCCGATCGTCACCAAACTTTACAGGATTACTCGCCAGGTCAATCCAGAGATTCCCTGAAAGTTTCATTGAAATCGGTCCAGCCGTAGTCCTACTCGCTGACCAAGTGCTGATGGTATACTCCACTCGCCTCTGAGATCATTATGGGGAACTCTCAGGCATGCAGATTGCAGTTTACCTCAGGATGTTTTAAATTCTTGTAATTAAAAACGCATAGAACTCCGAAAAGTTAGAGGTGCTCGCCGGGAATCAAACTCGGTTCCCCGAAGAAGAGGCCTAAGCTACAACCACTTCTTATGCCTAATGCCGCTTTCATACTTTGGCCAAAATATCGAGCTGCTAGTCAATCCACTTTTAAGCAAACGCAGGTGTTGTGTATTAAAACCACGAGATCCAGATACTGTACTGATTTATAGGTCACTTCTACCAACATATCCACATGGTGCAGTCATTGCAAATCTACCTACATATTTCATACACATCAGTAGGTTCCTTGCATTATATTCATTTGGTCTTTACATAGAATCACTTCATTTTCGCAGAGTTCTCTGAAAAATCTGATTCTTAGATACTTTGCCTTAAAAACAAAAGAATGTGAAATGTATTATCGCAATGAAACGTCTTTGTTACTCGCAAACTCGAAAGACGCCAACGTTTTAATAATTAAGCCTTTCTTCTAGTTAATTGGACGTCTATTTCTCTTCATAATTACGAGTCTTTTATAATTTAATAAAGTCCTTCAATTGTTTCACAGCGATAGGATAATAGTTGATGCGAATCATGTTAATTTTAGGGCGACGTTTAACAATTCTCAGACTGACTTATCAACTTTTGACTTTCCAGATTGAGTTAGTTTTTGACGTCCTTGATTTTATGAACTGAAGTGATTTCTAAGTTAACAGTTTCTTGACTGCAATCCAAAATAAAATTGTTTATAAACTCTTAAGAACAAACTTTTAGAGCTGGGTTCAATAACAATATCCAATCATTTATTTATAAAGGAGAGTCATACATTATACGGTGAAGCATCGGAAGAATCTGCAACGTAACATAAATGATATACCATAAACTCGCTTTACTTCTACTTTCGCACCTTCCGGCTTCCGTAATTATACCTATAATATGGGTTCCTTCAAATCAAGAGTGAATAGGCTTCAAATTAAGATTGTTTTCTACCTAAAAAAACAAATATAAAAGCATTCAAAATTCATTTATATTATGTAGGCTTCTTCTATAAACACTTTTGAAACGTCACCTATGCCTGTTTGTATTGACTCTAACATCGGTTCGAGTGGCAGATATAACCGAGAAAACACCGACAAGAAACTCAGCAGTTGCTTTTTTCCAACATGAACAATTTACATTTTAAATTTTAACATTAATTGAAGTTATACTTCTTTAGGCGCGTTATGAAAAAATGATGAGAGTGAAATTTTAAGATGCGCGCGCATCTGTGACACAAAATTAACAGTGTGAAGCTGTCTGCTTAACCGCTCATTAAGTCTCGAAAAAAAAGCTACCAACAAAATAGAAATTGAACCTCGATATTAGTCGCACATGTTGGTACGCTCGTCACCTCTGATCACTGTTTTCATATTTATAATATTTATCAACATGTTTCTAGTTTATACATTCACAACACGTGTTTTAGTTTCATACAAGTGCGAATTATATATGTGCTAATAAATTATATTCAGTAGTGATTTAAATTGAATATTTTGATTGATATTACTTACTATTTGTGAATATTAGTGAAAAAAATTGTGCTTATATACTTTTTCAAGTGCTCCAATATAATTAAGGTTAACTATCCGTATGTATTATTTATTTATATGAATGAATATTTATTTATAGAAAATGCCATACGACTAAATAAATAATGACTTAACAATTATACATTGTAAAGTCAACATCTCCTGAGGATGCTCCGGTGTCGGGTGGGTCGCTATATTGTGGTGGCGGCCATCTTGCATTCGAAGATTTTGACCAAATTACTATTTATACTTAGCCCAACGGCTAAGTCTAGCATTCAAAGGGGCAGTAGCGCCAACATTTTGGGTGCCATGCCCGTAAGTGAACAGTTAGACGGTTTATATTTTTTGTAAATATTAATTTTAGTGTGTGATTATTATTATTGAAGTTATAATTCTTTTGGCGCGTTAGGGAAAATGATGAGAGTAAATTTTACGATGCGCGCGCACACTGTCACAAAAAACCGACAACCTGAAGTTAGCTGTAAGGTTTGACAGTGTACACTTTGAATTGTCAAAGTCTGCGGGCTCATTCCGGTGATTTAATTGTACAAAAATCTTAAATTTTAATGTTGAGTGAAACTTGGTTGTCCGATAACTACGAGTCCATTAGTGCCCAAATTAAATTTTGTTCATTATGTCCATTCCTTTAAATATGCATAAATATTTTTTTTGTGATACTTAAATAAACTTTATTTAACTAGATAGTGAGTTATTATAAACTTTCAAGGAATGTAATGTATTTTTTTCTATTGTTAGAGTCGTTTTTTCTACAAACGTAGAATAAGGCGAAATGTAAAATTTTTGAAAAGATTTTTATCTTGTTACGCCAAAGTATAACTTCTTACGCGTGTACATAAGTACACACACGTTTTTTTTTTTCTATCTTGTGAGAGATGAAAGTCAAGCCTCAGTCAACATGAGTGATTGCAGTCAAGCGATGATCTTTAATTAAAACATTAACAAAAAAAATACTCTCTTATCAGTATCACTCTTAGGCCGTACGTTTAATACCAGGTAAATACAACTTGGTGTAATTTCAGTCAATGTATTTTTTTTTTTTTTTTTTAAATAATAAATATACTACGACATTACACACATCGCCATCCAGCCCCAAAGTAAGCGTAGCTTGTGTTATGGGTACTAAGATGCCTGATGAATGTTTTTATGAATTATGTATTATACATAAATACTGAAAAACATTCATGCTCATCACACAAACATTTTTCAGTAGTGGGAATCGAACCCAAGGCCTTGGGCTCAGAAAGCAGGGTCGCTGCAAACTGCGCCAATCGGCTGTCAAAAATGTATTTCAAAAAGACGAAAGTAATAATGAATATGAAGTGTTCCCAAAGCATATTTAGTAGATTTCCGCCTATGCTGTTATACAATTCAATGTCCATGAATTCTTTTGTAGAACCACGCTCATAAAAAGAGACTGTCAAATGGCACGAAGAATGGGGATGGAAACTTTTTCCGACGGTGACCGTACTTATCCATTTGCAATGGATTTTATTTCGGACTCGGTATTTCCTTGTATTGATGACAGATATTACTCCTAGGATTGTTCGTGATGTCACACAATAAATGAATGTCGTGAACGTTTTATTTGGACTAAGGATGATAAATGGATGGCAATTACTAAGTTGTTGCCAGTTGTAAGGTTAGGTTTTCGAGGGGCAACTCTGACCATTCGTCTTGACTTAACAATGGAAATAATATGGATCATCAGAGTGTGCTATATAGCGTAACCTAGCTATCATTTTTAGGTTACTGTGGCTAGATATGATACGTACTACATCAGGCCCTGTCAATTTCAAAGAGTTTATATATTTGTTTCTCGGCTCTATCATCGCCTTAATCAGGCCGCGCTTCGATCTTATGATCCTTGTTTTAATAAAGTCTAAGTATGTGTGTCTCATATTTTTAATTAATACTAGGATTTGGAGAGATGGCAGTAAAGGTACTCCCAAGTTATCTTTACATTGCCAGCAAACAGTTTTAATGTTTGCTTTGTAGTCTTATATACTTATACGGGTAGTCCCGAGTTCAAACTCCGACACGGGCAAATTGCTGATACCGGTTTTACCCACTTTTGCGAGATTGAAATCAAGGGCTACCTTATAGTTATCATCATCATAATATCAATCCATTACCGGTCCACTACAGGGCACGGTTCTCCCACACATGACAGTGGCTTAGGCCGTAGTCCACCACGCTGACCTAGTGCGGATTGGTGGACTTTATACGCCATTGAGAATATTATAAGGAATTCCCAGTCATGCAGGTTTCCTCACGATGTTTTTCTTCACACGTAGCAAGTGATATTTAAATTGCATAAAACGCACATAACTTAGAAAAGTCCGTGGTGTGTCCTGCGATTCGAACTTGGCCCCCCTAAAGTGAGGCTGAAATCCTGACCACCAGGCTATCACCGCTTACAAGTTATAATGTAATATGTTCTTTACAAGAAGTTTTTAAAAATCCAAGAACCTTTTGTTCGTCGAGTGTAAACTCCTTGGGGTTTCCCAATTCTTTTTTAATGTTGCCCTAAAACGAGGAGCCCACAAACGAGGGGTAATATTTCCTAAAGCAAACAGTAATAAAGGAATCTCCAGTGGTTGGTTACAAACGCTTAACAAATTGCAAAAGGGACACACATTTTCGTGATATAAAATGTTTACGTCGTCCCTTTCTGCATAATTTATATGAGGTAGAGTGAGTATTTAAAGTGACAGTACGTGTCAGGCTGGGCTCATTGCAAATAGTTATATGCCCAGAAGATTATTCATTTCCGATTTTCTAGTTTTTTTTTTTATATCTTATATTCCACACTTATACAAGCCTTTGTTGCCATCTTGTGTTCAAGTTTATGCAGTCTGAGATTGTAGCGGGATAGTCTGTTAGAGGTACAGAAATTATATTAAGCCTTTACCTCCAATTTCTACACGGCATCGTATCGGAACGCTAAATCGCTTGGCACGTCCCTGTCGGCAGGGTGGTAACTAGCCACGGCCAAAACCTCATACCAATCTAGATTAGATAAATTCCAAAAATTATAAATTCCAAAATTGCTACTTTTTTGGGACCTCCTTTCATAAGACTAAAACGTTGTGGCATGATGAGTAATACGTAGAAACGACTTGTAGAAAGTTAAAATAAGTAACTAGAAAAATATGTTACTTTTTAATCAATGATAGATTATGGTAAATACCGAATGATAACCGCCTTTAAAAAAAATAACAAAAACACGCCACTCTAGTCTTTAAAGAACGTTAATCCCTAAATTTGTATTCCGTAAGAGTAGTTCTCTAGAAACATCCATAAAAAGACTAGTGTACCAAATATATTAAGAGAAGGAAATTTCCTTTGTAGTCGGTGATGGTCCAGACATATCGACAGATTCGACAGTGAAATGGGGAAAAGGCTGAGCAAACGTTTTAAGTGCCTACTTTATGACGCGGAAGTAAGGATCTACATTTCCTGGGTATACTCGTAAAATTGACACATTGTGGTTGTTTTTTTTCATTACATTTAATTTTCTCGGAAATTGTAACATTACATTTTTTTCAACATCCGGATTATACATATTTCCGGAGTAAAAGAAGAATTTTCTTGGCAGAGTGGTAACCGTTGTGATCTTGCTACTTCTTTTTCTGATCTAGTCTAGTGGGAGACTGCGGCCGTCGCTTGTTACCCTTACAGGTAATCCCGCTAACATTGTGGCAGTCAAGCACTAACTTGTAGTCGAATAAAAAAAATCTTGGGCCACTTTGTATCACTTTGTATAAGAGAACTTTACTTAGGAGTAAAGTAAATCGGTTAGATTTGTCTTCTTCTATCATCGCATTTTCATAGAGGGCAAATATTTTTCCGAAGTCACGTTAAAGGAGAATACAAGATACTTATCTCATTTATGGTTAAAAGACGGGTTTGTAAAATTTTGACGTTTGAGAAAATATAACTTCGGTTTTTATTAATAACCTTACCCCTAATCAGTTTTAACGCGGCATCATGCCGAAACGCCAACTTACTTGGTGGCATGTCTTGATCGGTAGAGGCTACTTGTTAGCCACGGCCAAAACCTCCCACCAGACCCGACCAGTGAAAATTAAGAAATAGTATAATACCAAATTTTCCCCGCCGAGGATCAAACTCGTTACCATCCACTAATAAGACCACAGCACTCACCACTGCGCATGTTAAGTTGTCAAAAAAGCCACGAACAAAACAAAATTATCTGGAGCGTAAACAAAACAATCCGTTGACATTTATGGCTAGTCACTAAGAAAATCTGTACCTGTCACAAGTTCCGCGGTGCCGTCAGCTTTGTCGCGCTGGCGGAATTAATGGCGTCCCGTCACTCAGTCAATCTTTGTGCCATGCGAGTATCTATGTGGGACGAGTTTAGTGGAAAAATAATACCTCTACATCGTTGTATGGAGGTATATCGGGGAAATGACTTTTTGGCGACAGGCATTTTTCTGGGCTGTTCGTAACTATGTAGCAAGTATTTGACATTGCTGGCATGGTTATAATATTATCTTCATTATCAGATTAAGAGCCTATTTTACAATCTATCGAAAAATTCGTTCGCGACTTCAGCGAAATGTCATGCCTTTCCACGGGCAGATAGCCCAACCGAGTAGTGCCCTCTGAAAGGAAAATGATGATTGTTCTAAGATGTATTTTGGCAGCTCTACATGTATTCTATAAAAGATAAACTTTCGCTTCATTAATATAAGTATATATATTAACCGTTAATAATCTTATAAGTGCGAAAGAGTGTTTGTTTGTTTGTTGGCCCTTCCTTCGCGCTTCTTAAGCCTAAGCAAACAATCATCTTGATTTTCGACATAGAGTTAAATAAATTATAAATAAATATACTACGACAATACACACATCGACATCTGGCCCCAAAGTAAGCGTAGCTTGTGTTATGGGTACTAAGATGACTGATTAATATTTGTATGAATAATATACATAAATACTTATAATATACAGATAAACACCCAGGCACTGAAAAACATTCATGTTCATCACATAAATATTTCCCAGTTGTGGGAATCGAACCCACGGCCTTGGACTCAGAAAGCAGGGTCGTTGCCCACTGCGCCAGTCGGCCATCACAGTTAGTTGGAAGGACTGAGGGTAACAAAGGCTACCTTTTATCCCAGGAAAACAAATATTGATCACGAGATCTTCATATTCGAAAGTGATAGGAGACAATATGAAAGACATAATAAAACGATAGTTTTTTTTTATTAAACGCAAACTCAAGGAGTCAGCTTTACCATAATAGCAAGTCATAATAATAATTAATCTACTAAGCAAATTTTATTCTTACGTCTTCCAGGAGCGGTTGGCGAAAGTTTGATAAATGACGTGTTGCCTGCTCATTGCCAGCCCCTGATTGATTAGCCCCGATATTGGAGGCTCTTGTCGTGTATCGACTATCGAACCGGAGAAGGGTAAACAAGCGTGTGTTATTAGGACTTTATCGTAATGAAATGGAATCGAGAACGATTGCTGATCGAGATATCAAATAAAATGTGATGAGTGGTACATCTCTGGTCAAGTGCATATTTGGAGACTTCACACGCCTTTGAGGACATTATAGAGAACTCTCGGTAATGAAGATTTTCTCAAAATGTTTTCCTTGACTGTTTCAGTAAGAGATATTTAATTATTTGTATATCACATCATGCTAACTGGCAATCCGAAACGCGTGAAATAATTAATTAATAATTTAAGTACATAATTTTAATTCGATTTTATTGTAAAACCATACCTAACCTAACGAATCAATGTATTAATGTTTATTAAATTTAAAAAAACAAATGTTTATAAGTATGTATGAAATGACGTTGTGGAATTAAAGGCTATTTTTATTTTATTTTATTTTATTTACATCACATCATGAACATATACAAGAAAAAACAGAAATATGAAGAAAGAAGATGGCATAATCTCTTATCTTTGGCAACCTTAATAAAACCATGTTTAGTAGTATTGAAGGATGAAAAATATTTTTTTAAATCACTCGATTGAGAGGTGCAAATAATTGTGATGTACGCACAAAATCACAAAAGTACACTAAACTGACTCGTCTAAAAATAGTGCTTTCCATTTCCATAACGAGCATTGTGAATTTAGAGACCAAAGAGTTGGCCCCATTGCCTCATTACAAGACCTGTTAGCGGGGTTGTTATTATATACTGCTGAAACATGCCGCTCTGTATCCATCGCTTTGAGGCGTAGGTGTTAAGCATTAGTGCCTGTAATTACACTGACAACCACACCCTTCACAATGCTGCTCAGCGGCAGAAATAAGCATGGCGATAGTATACTTCCCCGGCGATCTCTGTCACAAAGACCTTCACTACAACTATAATATCTATTTGGAGTACATAACTGTGCTGTACTAAGATGACTGATTAATATTTCTATGAATAATAAACATATATACTTATAATATACAGATAAACATCCAGACACTGAAAAACATTCATGGTCATCACATAAATATTTTCCAGTTATGGTAATCGAACCCACGACCTTGGACTCAGAAAGCAGGGTCGCTGCCCACTTCGCCAGTCGGCCGTCAAAGTTAGTTGGAAGGACTGAGGGTAACAAAGGCTACTTTTTTATCTCAGGAAAACAAATATTGATCACGAGATCTTCATATTCGTAAGTGATAGGAGACAATATGAAAGACATAATAAAACGATAGTTTTTTTTTTATTCTACGCAAACTCAAGGAGTCAGCTTTGCTACAACTATAATATCTATTTGGAGTACATAACTGTGCTGTAATCGGGCGGTTTTATAGATCAAACACTAGACTGCAATCTCAATGGGTGGTAAGCGATGATGCAGTCCATATATGAAAGTTATAAATACACATACCCCTAATCGGATTAAACGCGACACAGTACTGGAACACTATATCGCTTAGTGGCACCAGACAATGTCAACAGTGAATCAAGCTAGATATGGGGATACGAAGATGTAATATAAAGTGAAGATTGTTACAACAAACCTTTATGTTATACACGCAGTAAAAGGTGAAAGGAGAAGCGGATCGCAAGAGGCAATTCACAGTTAACGCCACCAATTTCGGGAGTTTAATCTTAATTGATGGGCGGACAAGGGAGCTGCAGCAGATGGTCCTATTGATTGATTTCCGCCCTATCGGTTGCATTAATCATGTATCCCAGTATCTTGATGTTCAAAAGGGTAATAATAGCGAACTATTTGAAAAAAAACTATCAAATAACATTTTGAGAATGTCTCTCAATTAGTTCAAAATTTTTACTAAACGTAAGTTTATTTTAATAAAATCTCATAAGCATATACATTATATATTACATACTAAAAGCTTGAGAAATTAGCTCACCGAGATGGTGATAATAAAAAGAAGATTTGACCATCAAACAGCCTAGAAGGTAAGACCTCGGCTTGCTTTTCAGGAACTCCGTCCAAGTTTGATCCTCGCCACGCACCTTCAACTTTCTGAAGTTATGTGCGTTTTAAGCTGGTAATGCCCAGCGGTTCCGTGCAGACCTGGTAGATAGGGGGGGTTGTTTTAGTCCGTGCAAGTCGGACATGCCCTGCCATAAGGCAGAAGTCCGAAGGGATTTTTTCCTCCGTTTAAAAAAAAAAAAAAAAAAAGCTTTGCATAAAACTTACTTTAACGGTGAAGGAAAACATCTTAAGAATCTTAACATTCTCAAAGTCTACCAATCCGCACTCGGCCAAGGTGTACTACGGCTTTAACGACTTGAGCCCTTTTTATTTTGAGAGCGGGCTCCTTCCTTAGTGAGCCAGTGAGCTTTTGTTTCAGTTTTAGATCATAGTCATCCGCATTACAACCATAATGGAGAGAGAATAAATGAATATACTACGAAAACACACACATCGCCATCTAGCCCCAAAGTAAGCGTAGCTTGTGTTATGGGTGCTTAGATGACTTATGAATATTTCTTTGAATAATATATATAAATACCTATAATATACAGATAAACACCCAGACACTGAAAAACACTTATGCTCATCACACAAACATTTTCCAGTTGTGGGAATCGAACCCACGGCCTTGGACTCAGAAAGCAGGGTCGCTGCACACTGCGTCAGTCGACCGTCAAAACAGGAGAGAAAAATGATGACCTTGATCTATGGATGTATAACTGCGACACGGGCAAATCTTATGGGTACTTGTTACTAATAAATATCCCGACACCTTGCTTTATTAAAGAAAGAAACTACAAGATTTATAGAGCTTTGGTCTATAAATAAAATATTAAACGTAATACTAAGCAACATTAGTTTGATATTAAGTAAAAGGAACAGCGTAAAATAATAATTTGTAGGCATGAGAAACTTTCTTTAAAAGCTAAAAGGAAAGTTTGCCGATCGGTCCGAAATCAGAATGGTTGAGTTTAACGTTTGTTGTAAACACATTTTTTTCTTATATGAAAGCATATTGAAGAACATAAAAATGTCGAAGGAGTGTTCACAAAAGTAATTTGCAGTAAATCTCCTTTTGCAGAGTCACGTCTGTTTGCACGGCTGATTTAATCGGGGTTGGTTTTTTGTAAAAAAAAGCGACAACTTTGGGCTTGGCCGCAATAACACCTGTTTGATTCTCTGGTATGGTATGATGTTAGTTTACTCCAACCGAAGTAAAGTTTCATTTTCTTTCATAGGAGTACTTAATGAATGATTAATTAGATGACCCATCTGACGGTGAGATGAAATTTATATACAACGTGTAAATGAAAACCGAAATAATACTTCACAGGCTTTAGAGTTACATTATGTACTGTCTCTGAGACTTGTCTGTGAAATCGAAAACCTAATAGTGTTTGAGTAAACCACTGCCATAGTTTTTACTAAAAGATACAGCCCTAACATCACATGCAACATTAAAATCATGTGACTCCTCCCACTTTATCAGGTACGCGTCGCGTAGCGTAGGTACTATGTACGTGTCGGTCTTTTATCTTCAATAGGGTTGTCATAAGCAACTACTTAGAATGTTTTGAATTCTTTTGTATCGAAAAAAAAATATACTTCTTTTGATGACATTTTTTACAGGGTGATACCTTATGAAATATACTTATGCATACTTCAATATTATTTCGTAATTCTGTTACACGTTGTATAAAAAGCAATACTTCACATGCCAGTAATACGTCCTACGAAGTGCTACCGTATCTACCTGAGGCATAGGTGTTGAGCTTTGTCCTTAACTACTTACTTAAATTAGTGTTGAGGAACACAGCAATACTGCTTGGGCAGAAATTAGCATAGCGTTAGTAGGTACTTCCCCGAGCTCTTGTCACGAATGCTACGATGTCGCAACTAACTTAATACTTATTGAAAAGGCTCAGTGGTCTAAATTCAACACCTATACAACATTATGTATCAATTTATCAAAAGTGTTGATATGAATTAAATAAGTTTTGACTTTGCAAAATTACAACTTTGTTAGTAAAAAAAAAAACATACAGCTTGAGATGGGGCTATAGGAAATTTCGTTTCCCAATCTTGCCCAATTGGGAATCAATTGAGGGACTTTCGCCCTGGGTAGAACGGATTAAAATGGAAAAGATTTCATCTTTTGATTTGGAAAGGTCCGGTGTTGAAAGTAGATGGAGCCATTCAAAAGGCGGAAACCGAATTGATTTTAGGTACAAACGCGACAAGCGCGTTCGCAGGTCTAACGCTCAGACATAAGATGTAACCGTTAATAAAACGTATATTATTATATCCGGAAAATCATTGTTTTATTTCCATTTATTATATCCAGAAAATCATTGTTTTATTCTGTGTGGGCACGTCTGTTCATCACATGAGTCATTACGTACGAAAATCTCATGTACATTTTAAAATACATAGAATATACGAGTAAATTATTATATCAACTACATAAATCAGGTAACTAGATACACATGGAAATTTCTACGCGAATGAAGTCGCGTGCGACAACTAGTAGGACAATAAATAAGGCTTGTTTGGTTTCTGAACTTTATATAGTGGCGCGTGTGACACAAAATGACACAGTGACTGGACATCATTAATTCAGGCGAGGGGACGACGCGCGACGTGACGGTGGCGACAGCTTTGCGGAACTTTTGACAGCTTCCCCGCAACCATAAAAGTCGATGGATTTATTACGGATCATTACTATCATCTTTTTCGACGTGCGTATTTTGTGTTTATGGCTACGGAAATATTTATGTTTCACCTTTATGGAGTTTTGACAGTTGAAATATAACCACGGTCTTCTAATTTTTCATGAATTAAATTGAAAATACACAAACAAATATTTCATCATTATCAAAAAATTAACGGCCCACTACTGCTCAGGGGTTTACTCTTAGAATGAGAAGGGTTTAGGAAATCCACCACGCCAAGTGTGGATCGGTTGACTTGACATGCATTGAGAACGTTATGGAGAATTCTCAGGCATGGAATATTCCTCCTTCACCATTAAGACATAATTGTGTATATATAATTCGTCGCTATAATGACAACGTAGATTGGAAGCAGCCAGCCTCGATCTCATTTCCCACAAGATAGAAAAATGATTGTAAATGTTGATGTTGGAAAAGAGCAACAACTGAGTTTCTTGCCGGCTCTTCTCGGTAGAATCTGCTTTCCAAACTAGTGGCAGAGTCACTATAAACAAACATACTTGACGTTTCTAAAGTGCTTATAAATTAGGCCTACTTGAAATAAATGAATATTGATTTTTTTTAATTGTATAAAATAAATAGCTCGGGAATTCACAAGGCTATAACAATTTTCCATTCAGAACTTAATGGAGAACTCTAAGGCATGCAGCTTTCCTTACGATGTTTTCTGTCACCATCAAAGTAAGTGAGAGCCTAATTGCTTACTTTGTCGTTTTCCTGGTAAAGAGTGGTGACCCTATTCTAATCATAATTATACCTATCGTAATATACATCTCGGCACTTACCTTCATATTATAACAGTATAACATGAGAAGGGATTCGTGTGCCTCATTAACATATTTCATTAAGCGAGTTACAAAGTCGTTATTCATCTGCTTAACTCGCTATAGCGAAACGGATTTTATTCTCACGCGTCATGTCTTTTGCACAACCGATTGGTTATAATTAATGAATTAATTATAAATATGTACCTAAGAGTTTAGTTAATGCATTTTGAAGGTAATATTATGCCTCAACATAATCGTAATTAATCCCATTTAATAGGAGAGAGGGTTTTCAAGCATAAACCCACCACGTCACTCCAAACCGGGTCGGTGGGCTTTATTTTTTATTACGTGTTAGTAAAAAAGACGGTCTAACGAGCTATATCCGAGCTGCCGTTATCCTAACTTCGGGTTGGTACCTAAAATATTTATTTATTTAATAGGAAGCTATCGTTATACAATGCCTTCAATTTGTGGTAATATTATGAATGCTACATTGTATACCCTACTTACAGGCTAACTCTGCATGCATTATGAAATATAGACGTTCTTCAATATAAAGAAAATAATACTTAAGAGATAAATTTAAAAAATTTCAAAAGATACTACTATAATAAAAATCCAAATAAAAATAAAAGAGGATAACGTAACAAACAGTTTTTTAATTTTGCGCTTAAAAGTCAGAGCGGAATTGTGAAAAATATCTAAGTCGGCTTTTTTAAATGCACAATTGTAGGCTGAGACAATATATCCCTATCCCTATCCCTACATATATTATAAATGTCAATGTAAGTTCGTTTGTCACGCTTTCATGCAAAAATTACTTAACCAATCCTCATGAAACTTTGTACACATATTCTTAGTAGTGTTAGAAGTAATATAGAATACTTTTTATACCGACATTAATCTCGATTCCTTTGGAAGAGGGGATGAAAGTGTTTGACGATTTTACACCATAACTCCGGCAAATTATAACCGTAATTATTTTTGTACTATAGAGGTTGTAACATTTGTTTAATTTTTCTCAATCTTTGTGTAGATCTGATACTAATAATAATAATAATAATCATTTATTTCAGGCTTTACCCATAAAATTTAAGATCAGTTACGACATAAAATTAAATGCAATTAAAATAAATACATGTCAAAAGTAAATAAAACCAAATTAAAAAAAAACTAAATTAAATCTAATCCAAATAAACCAATTCAAAAATCAAATTTAAATAAAAAAAAGAATGAGAACAATCCCTTAATACTGTCTAATGTCTAATTAATGATGAATGTGGTTGGAGATAGAGGACAGAACTCCTCAGCGGGCAGCAGCAAACCTCTCATTTAAGGCTTAGCGATACTGAATACTTTAAATTATTTATAACTACAACTAAATTTAATGCCACATCAAAAAACTAAATCAAACGCAGACGAAGTCGCGGGCAACAGCTAATAATTTATATTTAACCCAATAGGTACCCATTTTTGTAAACACCCGGCTAAGTTTGTTGTGGGCTTCTTCTTAGACCGGGACGCGTTTGGAACCCTCGTAGCTTTAGTTTTAAGTTTACGAATGTGGTTATCGCCATCATCTCACTACCGTGTAATTCTTATGTACGCATCAAAAGTGCCACCTGTGGGCCTACTTGAATAAAGATATTTTTGACTTTGACTTTGACTTTGTACGACCTATGAACCAAATCCACGACCTCTTAATTTTATTTATTTATTTATTTATTTGTGAACAATAACATATCTTAACCACTAATGAATGAAACGATGATCACTGTAAAAGTATGAAACTGTGTAACAGTGATCACGCCCACCTCCAAAACTTAAAATTTACCACTGTTCACTTGATATTTATCAAAAAATCTAAATACATTCAAAAATATTAATTAAAATAAAATGAGATACAAAAACGGGATACATGCAACATGTTAATCTTGATTTCGAGTGTGTGTGTATTTTGTGTGTAAGTATGTAAGTGTCTGTGTGTGTGTGTGTGTGTGTGTTTGTGTGTGTGTGTGTGTGTGTGTGTGTGTGTGTGTGAGAGAATCTTTCAATTGAACGTATTTCAAAATAATTAAAAGTTTTTCCATTTCCAATTGGATTAAGAGGTCTTGGATTTGATTCCTAGGTCGTATCCTAGTTCGTATTGAATATGCTAACCACTACACCAACTCTAACTTGTTATTAACGTAAATTAATTATGATTAATGAAGTAATGCTTACGCGCAGCGCGTTATCATTATCATAATTAAGGACTTATTACCCTCTACATTTCCACTTACATTAATATGAAACACGAGTTGTTTAATTATTGTCACACCGGCGCATTGCATACATTATTTGATGTTTATAGTTATATGTATTACTTTACACACTTAGAGAATGTAATACCTACAGGAATTCGAGTTGTTTATATTTAGGTAGGTACAAAAGTTTTGACGACAGGGGCAATTGGGTAATTTGTAATTGCTGAATTTTCTCTATAGTCTGATTTAGTGTTCCGGTGCGATGTCGCGTACAAACCAATTAGGGGTATGACTACCATACTCCCTACCATCTTAGACTGCTTCATCACTTACCACCAGGTGAGATTGCAGTCAAGGGCTTACATGTAGTGGACTAAAAACAAAAATATGGCAATACAACTACTATAATTCAGTAACATTTTGATAACATCATTGAATGATAAAACAATGGGCGTTTTTTACATAATATAAATACAATCAAAAAAATTATCATAGTAGCTCGATTCTTCTTTGACGGCCGATTGGCGCAGTTTGCAGCGACCCTGCTTTCTGAGTCCGAGGCTTTGGGTTCGATTCCCACTACTGGAAAATGTTTGTGTGATGAGCATGAATGTTTTTCAGTGTCTGGGTGTTTGTATGTATACTCTAATTAGTATTTATGTATATTATTTATAAAAGATATTCATCAGTCATCTTAGTACCCATAACACAAGCTACGCTTAAATTGGGACTAGATGGCGATGTGTGTGTGTATTGTAGTAGTATATTTATTTATTTATTAAAAAAAAAAAAAACTTGTAAACATTTTATTTATAATGTAAACGTCGATCTGAAAATTTCGTATAAAGTTATTGACATCTTTTTTATTATACTTCTTCATTCAATTATTCCCCATATATATTTATAGATAAAAAAAAAAAAAAAAAATATATATATGTATATATACGAGAATACATATATATAGGAACATAAGAAAAAGAAAAACAGATTATTCATATATATATATTTATATACTAGCTTTTGTCCCGCAACATCGTCTGCGTGGACTTCAAAATTGGGTTTAAAGCTACGCTCGTTAATAATTTTTAATCCTACCACTGGAACTATATGAGAGATCTTTATCGAAAATACATGTTCTTTTCCATAGTATAGGTGACATGCAAACAAAATTTCAAAGCTGACTGCCCGCGGCTTAGCTCGTAAACAAATTTCAATTTTCCCTAGTAAACTATTTAAGAAATCGGGATAAAAGGTTAACTATGTTATTTTCCATGTTAAAGGCTACATGCATGCCAAATTTCAGCCAAATCTGTCTTGCCATTTTTGCGTGATTGAGTAACAAACATCCACACTTTCACATTTATAATATTAAGTAGGAAGTAGGATAATACAAAGTCTTTGTAATATTTCTTAATCTGGTTAGGGTTCGAATAATTATTGTAACTACCAGTAACATAAATATAATCTGATTTTTGATTTTCAAAACCTACATCTGGAACATACCACCATCAATTACCTAGTTCAGCCATTTTGGGTAATATCAAAAGACTATGTCGATAATAGCACATACATTTACTTAGGACACGACTTTCCACTTGGCCTAAAGGTACTCCTAAATTGGCACAGGGAATGGCAGTCGATTTGATTTCAAGATAAACCTCGAACCTTCATAAACAACCGAACCGTATACGTAACGGAGATATAAACTCCAATTCAATATACAATACTAGAATCGGCTTACGTTCAAAATCAAACAAGTTTCGCAAGAATAGACGTCCCAACATCTCTTGACACGTTAAACACTAGACCTTTTCCAATCGACATAGTTTAGTGATTTTACAGTTGAATTTTATATACCTGAATGATATTGAAAACATTGGATAGAAACATGCGAAACTTTGCGGAATTCCATGATAAATTATGAAAATTAAGCTTATTTTGCTATTTTACTCCGCGAAAAGTAGAAGAATCTGTTTGTTGTAATTTATAATTTCTTTAATCTTCGGCAATGTACCAAATGAATGGCAATGTGTATGTGTGTAATTATTGTAAAATAAAAACGTGTGTAGAGGGTACATTTTCGAAGATCTGTTTGATGTATATTATGTGTATAATTACAAAATATTTATTTTGCTATTTTCACGGAATATAGCAAAATAAGCTTAATTTTCATGACATCGAAAACGTTATGGGGAGAAAGTTAATAAAACTTGAAGAAGAAGAAGTTTCATTAAGATGCAGCAAATAGAAACAGTGGATGTATGATGTTTACCAATGACTAATACCACAGCAAACATTTTTGGCGAACAGCACAAAAACGCTAAGGGTGCCATCGCTTAAGGCAGTATTTATATTATGTTGTTATTGCAAAATAATAATCCTATTTACTTAGCTCACAAACCATGCATGTACACGCTATTAAGTTGAGCCCCAATATTTTCTAACCTACGGCCCTAACAAATTCTACCCTACTTCTGTTACGCAACTGTAAGATTGCTACACTACGTCAAAAGATATAATCTTTTCTATTTAATTCCACTTGGTCCTTTAGCTAGATTCGTTTCTGAAGGACCAACGTGGAGTCAAATCAGCCGTGCAAACGTGACTTGTAAAGGGGATTTACTGCAGATTACTTGAACGAAGTTTGCTAAGGCAATTTTTCCACCTTTTTTATGGTCATTGATATGTTTTCGAACTGTGAAAAAAGTCGAATGCTTTGTGTAAGTTGAGATTGGATATTTCTTTTCTTGAGAACGGAATCTATTTACACTTTACTAAGCAGGAAAATTGAGTGGCAACTTGCCTTTTAATTATTTTTTTAGTTACTCAGAAGGATCATTTTTATACAGATCTTGTATAAAATGTACATTGTACACGGAGCATGAAAACTGGTGATATTTCATATCGATAAAACGAAACCGCAATTATATTGATTCCAAAATGTACTTTCATTGCATGAATCAAAATAATAGCGGTTTCGTTTATAAAATAATTAACATATATTGGTTATGAGAGCGGTTTCCTCGTGTGTGCGTTAACTGGGTTGATTGACCGCACGTATTTGATCCCTCACTTAGTATCTTGGTAGGTATCGTGTATGGCAGTAATGACTGGTTGCAAAGCTTGTATTACTGCTTAGCTTGCAAGAGTTGATAGATTGCCAAAATATCTTGGAAAGTCGAAAAAAATGATGGAAATTGATTGAAAATGATAAACTTGACATAAGTAAATTTAGAGTGTCGTCATAAATGAAATGTAGGTTTGTAAGAAGCATGTTGGACTATGCGCAGGAATCACTTTTATCATTAAAATACTACTTAAAAAAACGTATTTTAAAATAAGTTTTTAGTAACATAGTATAATATAATAATAATAATATAACAATAATAATATTATAAATGTGAAAGTAAGTTTGTTTGTTACGCTTTCACGCAAAAACTACTAAACCGATCATCATGAAACTTTGTACACATATTCCTGAAGGTATTAGAAGTAATATAGGATGTTTTTTATCTCAATATTAAGCTCAGTTCTTTGGGAGAGGGGACAAAAGTGTTTGACGACTTTACACCATAACGCCGTCAAATTATAACCGATTTAAATAAATCCTTTTGTACTTTAGAGGTTATAATGTTTGTTTAATTTTGCCCAAATTTCGTGTAAATCTGATGAATGTGATTGGAGATAGAAGACAGAACTCCTCAGCGGACGGCAGCCAACCCGTCATTTCAGGCTTAGCTATCCTAAATACATAAAGTGCTGATACATTTATGTGGCCTTCAGTGCTAGGACTAAATAAAAGTTTTCTGAAATGTTCTTCGTTACCTTTAGCATATGAATCAACTAATAATGCGATTTGGATTCTTCCTTTAACGATTACTATTCTTTGTAAGTGATAGGAGGAGCTGAGATTGATTAGACAGTTCTTTTTAGGTATTGTTAATTATGTGAATTGTTTTTATTTTTTTAAACTACTCCAAATCTTTTTTATATAAGAATACACAACTTAAAAAAATCAGTAGAATTACACCTAAATCGAATACCACATGTCTTTCGAGACACAAAACAAACGCAGACGAAGTCGCGGGCAACAGCTAGTAGTATAATAACTATAAGAACACAAATCCAAGGTAAAGGTCTCACTTGATAAGCTCGAGTTAAGTGTGAACCCGATTCACGAATGGGAATGAAATAATAATCCATCCCAAATTTTAAACAACGCAGCTACCAACTACAACGCTCGCGCTGGTAATGCCATTACTTTTGACAGTGTTCACGGATGACATCGTAGGAAAACTCACAAGTCACGAGTCGATAACAGAAGGGTTTTTAGTCAAAACTCAAGGTCAACAACGCATGGGACTATTGGTTGGGCTACTATCGGACGGGTGAATGGAGAGAACAAATTCTAAACATTTGTCAGCCTCCCTGTTCCAGGCAGATGCTCATTAATTCTGAATCTCCATTTATCTCGATTTCCCAAGTAAACAATGAGCGGATAAAAAAAGGTGTTGAAAATTGCTCGTTTCAATATGAACTCCAATATTATGTTGTAGAATTTGTGGTATTATTGTCAACTGAGTATCGTGGGAGTGCTTTGGAAATTCAGTTACAGCTCTATAGCATGCCGGTGCCGATACGTCTACATGTACCTATCCGTCTATAATCACCTAATAAACATTTCACTGCCGATTACAATTTACTGCTTTAACAGCACTAAAAATAGTCGGTAGCTGATAAACTTTGTGACCATACTCTATTTCTAAACAAATCATTTTGTTTGAAAGTTGGTTTTAAAGTGACTCACATCTGCCCATTGGGTGCTACAATGTAACCAATGTAGTAGGTGGTCAACCGCCTTAAACATAATATACATTATGCAGAAAGGGTCCACGTAGGTAAACATTTTATATCGCCGCACACTAAGTGCCCGTTTGGCGTTTTGTAAGCGTTCGTAGACCTCAAAAGCGGTTCGAACCTATTTTTTATTAAAGTTGCTTTTTAGGGTTTCTTGTATTTCCAAAATGGTAAAACATTTCCTGTGTCACAATTACATCTTTATTTTTAATGGTATTTACGAAACTTACTCCTCTTTCATTATTACTAGCAGTCCTTGGTGACTTCATCCGTGTACCTGCCACTTTTGTTAAGTAATTTTGTCCTAGCCAAAATTTCATTTCACGACCTACAGCGCCTACCCTTTGCCTGTCTAAAAGTTGTAGCGTGGTGTGAAATAGACTGTGACCTCTCACGAAACATGCACTCAAATCTAAAGAAAAAATATTAATTTGACTATTAGTTGCAGAGTTCAGCGTGTTCTAACATATAAACCTTTATTTCTTATATACTGAAATATGCTATATTAATTGTCAACCTAAATTAATTCGATGTGACTTGAAAGACTAACGACATGCCGACTTTTACCGAAATGGGATAGCATTTTTAAAAAGTGCAATAGAAATACATTTTTATCTGCAGTTTAGCACTTAAAAAGCTATCTTCCTGCCATATTCTAAAAAAGGTTGAGCTAAACATTGATAACAAAAAAAATGATTTCGCAATCAACATTGGCAGTCTAAAACGATCCTCCCGGAGACCTACTACGGTTTCGTGCGTTTCACTCCTTTTCACCATTTACTGGCTATAATGGAAAAATATGACACCTAGAAGCAGTTTTAAACAATTAATAGTCCAGCAGTCCAAAGCAGACTCAGCAACGTTGGCCTAAGTCAGTATATGACTGACCATATTTTGAGGTAAGAAGGAGAATTTAGCGCAGGTACTTTGGTTTCAGCTTCTACTAATAGCAACCAAATAAGCAAGTATTGGTTAAATTAGAAACCAATAACCATACTCTTTGCATGCAATGAAGAAGGTAAATCAGGAAACCTAACCATATACGTATTTATGGTGTTAGTGGTCACGCCCGCATATTTATTATGTGGCATAAAAACAATTCGAACCAAAAGAAACGATAAATCAGTAGGTAGCTGGCTGTCCGCTGAGGAATTATGTTCTCAAACTCGAATGTTATTCACCAGACATTCAAAAAATTTGGGCTAAGTAAAACTGATGATTTATCTTTTCAATAAAAAAAGATTTATTAAAATTGGTTTAGATATGACAGAGTTATGGTGTGAAATCGTCTAAACCTTTCATCCGTTATCCCTCAGGACCCTATTACTTTTGAATATTATAATATGTAACACTTGCAGTCTCAAATTTTTTTTATTTTCTTTGAAGCCGCAAAATATTTTTGCTCTTCATCTTGTTTATTATAAATCAGCATAAATTTTCAAAAAATTCGTTAAGGAGTCCACTATTTCCAAAGCGATGGAACAATTATTTATACAAAAACCTTTATACGCTTGCTTGTAAGGTACGGAACCCTCGGCGTGCTTAACCCACGCTTAACCGGTTTTATTTATTCGTGTTCCAATCTAAGGTTTTAATAAGATAAGGTCAGTACTCGCCACTTGAGACTTCCTACGCTGATGCTATTAACAAACAAAGAAATTGAATTCCTTTTCCTCATCCTTTTAAAATTTTCTACAAGAAAGAAAAAGTTTTTTTAAATTGAACTGTGCAAGTTGGAGAGAGCTTTCCTTGAAGTATCTCAACGTAATCAAATCAAAAATCAGGAGATCAAAACGAGTTGGGAGTGGTAATGGCAGACCACATAGCTCGAAGGATGGATAGGCTTTGGTTTCAATTGTGACCCAAACAAATCTTACCTTCTTCAGAAAAACTGAGACACTTAAGGTGCAGTTTATCATATATTTATTGTTTTTTTTATAGTTATAATTGACAGGCCAGCCAGTGTTAAGCTTGATGTGCCTGTGATTACACCGGCAACCTTCTTGGTGACAAAAAAAAAGTATGGCGATAGTACTTCCCCGGACGAGCTCAGTAACACAAAGCTCTACGAGACGTGGCGCTTCAGAAGTTTATATCCGGCCTGTATTTTTTTTAAACTATATGTTATAAAATTCAAATGAATGCCATAAATTATTCACATATTATAAATTATTGCCAGTGCAGAGCAAAGTAACATAAGCTGTACTCAAGGAAGAATTTAGTAATATACAACATATTGGACGTAAAGAGCGAGATGGTAATTTTCGGAAACTGCCTAGTTATAAACTATTTATTCTAGCGAAAACACATACTTATACTTTTTATACGTAATGTGTACGGAAAAAGGAATTATAAATACATATTACCCAAAATATTTGAAGATCTCCCACCCACTTCGCAATGTTTAAATGAAAAATAACATTTTTGTAAGAAAATGTAACAGACATTTTTTAGCTAACAGTGCAAAAAATACCACTGTTCGATTAAGATTGTCTTAATGATTTACATTAACATTAAGTTACATTTAAATTTATTTATTTATTTTGCGAACCCACCATCCTCACCATAAACGCATACTTTCTAAGGGGATGGATAATTATGTTGGAAAATATTTGTTACAATTTATTTTGAACAATAAATAAAAAATAAAAAAAATAGTTGCTTTGAGAAGGACGCAATTTATTACTAAAAATACTGTGGATAGTGGATCCACAGTTTTTAATGCTCGGAATGAAAAATGACAACGCAGTAATACCTCTAACTTTGCGCATTTGATAGCCGTACTTTTGGAAGTTCCCTACCTTTGCTAAGATTCTTAGGTGCCGTGCAAACATAGTTATAGTGCGGGCGGGCAGTTAGACCAGTACGGTTGAGGGATTAGGTGTAGTATAGAGGATGAAATTTTGTTTGTGAAAAATTTATTTATAAGGCGAAATTAAGAGAAACATAAAAATCGCAATATATACTGTACAAAATAATACTTTTATATCTAATATTTCAGTTAAAATATTGAACAAAGAAAATGCTTCAGTAAATCTGAAGAAACGTTATGAGAGCTTTACGTAGAGATGCGAACTTGAGTAACCCAAGTAATAAAGATGCCAACTTATCGTTTTTTTTCATGATATATTTCCAATTGTGCGATACGAACTACGCAACCTTTTCACCTTGCTTAAATGCCCGCCAACGTTCCTCCTCGTAACTCTGCACCTAACAATTGATATAGACACTCGGTTATCATAAATAAAGAATCGTGAAAAAAATATTTTTACAATATTCCTCCAAAGAAGGTACATACATACATTATTCAAAGTCAAAGTCAAAGTCAAAAATATCTTTATTCAAGTAGGCCCACAGGTGGCACTTTTGATGCGTACATAAGAACCACACGATAGTGAGATGATGGCGATAACCACATTCGTAAACTTAAAACTAAAGCTACGAGGGTTCCAAACGCGTCCTGGTCTAAGAAGAAGCCGGGTGTTTTTTTTTTTTTTGTTATCACCATCTCATAATGTCATTTTAAATTATTAGAAGAGCAACCTGGTTAGAGCAATAATTTACACCCAAGCTTTTTTATCGTTTACGTAGTCCTTTATACTATAATAGGACTTTTCTATAAGCTTACGATTAATACAAACTTTGAACTTTTTAAGAGACATCTCCAAGATGACAATTGGTAGTTTATTGTAGAATTGTATGCAATTTCCTTTAAACGAATTTTATGTAACCTAGTATATTGCACTGTAAGTTTATTCTTACTTCTAATGTTTAAATTATTGCAGTCACATTTTTTCTTAAATTTTTTTATGAACGTACATTAAATTTTCAAATATGTACTGACTATACACTGTCATTATTTTAAAATCTTTAAATTTATCTCTCAATGACTCTCTCGGACCCATTTTGTAGATAGAACGAACAGCCCTCTTCTGCAGCACGAAAATAGTGCTAATATCAGCAGCATTACCCCAAAGTAAAATTCCATATGACATAATGCTGTGAAAGTAACTAAAATATACCAGTCTTGCAGTTTCTACGTCGGTCATATGGCGTATCTTCTTTACCGCATAGGCAGCAGAACTAAGCCTGTTCGATAAATTATTTACATGAGGGCCCCATTGAAGTTTAGAATCTAACGTAATTCCTAGAAAAACTGTCGTATCCTCCAGTTTCAGTTCCTCATTATTAAGTAGTACAGTGGTTTTCACGTGTTTAACATTAGGTAAAGTGAATTTTATACACTTGGTTTTTTTTCCGTTAAGAACCAAATTATTAGCTTCAAACCACTGTACCACTTTAGCGAGAGAGTTGTTTACGTCGTCAAAAGCTAGTTCACGTCGATTTATTTTAAAAGTCAGTGATGTATCATCGGCAAACAGAACTATCCCGTGTTTGTCCTTGGCAAGGTAAGGAAGGTCATTAATGTAAATAAGGAACAGAAATGGTCCTAATATAGACCCCTGTGGGACACCTATTTTCATAACTGATCCATTAGACCGTTTTCCATTCACGTCGACTTTCTGAATTCTATCGCATAGATAGTTACTCATCAAGTCTAGAGCTACACCCTGAATTCCATAGTGGTGTAGTTTCCTAACTAACGTTTCGTGTTGAACACAATCAAACGCCTTAGATAAGTCACAGAACACACCAAGTGCATCACGTGACTCCTCCCAGGCTTCAAATATGTTTTGTATTAGCTCAACACCTGCGTCGATTGTTGAGCGACCCCGTGTGAAACCTAATTGCTTAATATGAAGTAAATTATACTTATGAAAATGGTAAAGTAATTGATTTAAAATTAGTTTTTCAAAGATTTTACTGAAAGTGGGTAGTACGGATACTGGTCTAAAGTTAGTGGGGTCAGAAGTACTACCCGATTTAAACAATGGAACTATTTTACTAAGTTTCATTAAGTCAGGAAACACACCACAATCTATACAATTATTAAATATTAAGGCTAAATCGGGTGCAACAATATCAATTAATGATTTGACAACGTTTACGGAAATGCCCCACAGATCATTTGTTTTTTTATTAATTAATAATTTAAAGGCTTTAATAACGTCAGAGCCACTAACATGCGTGAATTTAAAAGAATGGTTACACTCAGGCACATTTTCCTTTAATAGAGAGAGAGCCATATCTGGTGAAGAGTTTAATGATTCTGTTGTGGAGACGGGAATGTTGGTAAAGAATGTTTCAAAAGCAGTAGCCACCTCGAAATCTGTTGTTAAGGCTTTATTATCTACATTAAGTTTAAAGTTATTACATATTATCATTACAGGTCCAGTGCAGGACAAAGGTCTCGTCTAAGAATGATAAGGGCTTAGACCGTTGTCCACTACGCTGGCCAAGTGTGGATTGATGTAATTCTTACGCGTCTTGGAACATTATGTAGAACTCTCAGGCCTTCAGAATTCCCCACGATGTTTTTCTTCACCGTTAAAGCAAGTAATATTTAATAGCTTAAATTAAAAAAAAAAGGATAACTTCAAAAGGTGTATGCCGGTGATTCAACTCGGTTACCCCAAATGTGGTCGGGGCCGAGGTCTTACCCCTTAGATATTACCTTTGCACTTTGCACTCGTTAGATAATATAATCCCACGTGTCTATTCGAGTACTAGTATCTTCAGTGTTCATAGCTTCGGCGCGATACACAATATGATATATACTCAAAGTTTGAGTAAATTTTACTTCGTTAACCGCTGCCCTAAATAACGATTTGAAACTTATATATATAGGTACTAGCTGTTGCCCGCGACTTCGCCTGCGTTTGATTTTGTTTTTAGATGTGGCTTTAAATTTAGTCGTAGATCTAAAAAAAATTAAAGCCTTAAATGAGGGGTTTGCGGCTGACCGCTGAGGAGTTCTGTCCTCTTATCTCCAACCAAAGTTTGGGCAAAATTAAACACAAATATTATAACCTCTATAGTACAAAAATAATTATTTATATCGGTTATAATTTGTCGGAGTTATGGTGTAAAATCGTCAAACACTTTTATCCCCTCTCCCAAAGGAACCGAGCTTAATGTCGAGATAAAAAGTATCCTATATTACTTCTAATACTTCCAAGAATATGTGTACAAAGTTTCATGAGGATCGGTTAAGCAGTTTTTGCGTGAAAGCGTAACAAACAAACTTACATTGACATTTATAATATTAGTTGGGATAGGGATAGGGAATGGTTTTTTATTCCACTATAATTAAGCCCTTGGCTGCAATCTCACCTGGTGGTAAGTCATGACGCGGTCGAAGATAGTAGCAGATTAACTTGTTTGTTTCTGAGTCCAAGGCCGTGGGTTCGATTCCCACAACTGGAGAGTGTTTGTGTGATGAACATGAATGTTTTTCAGTGTCTGGGTGTTCATCTGTATATTATAAGTATTTATGTGTATTATATTCATAAAAAAATATTCATCAGCTATCTCAGTACCCACAACACAAGCTACGCTTACTTTGGGGCTAGATGGCGATGTGTGTATTGTCGTAGTATATTTATTTATTTATTTAAAAAAAATAAAAATTCCTAAATGGCCGGGAATCAAGCCCGGGACATTATTTCTCAGCGCTCACCGATGCGATAAGGAGGTCGTCAAACTGAATATTGAACCACAATAAAAGATTTTTGAGACATATAATTTCTCCTTTGCATTCGGTAAAAAACGAGGTCAGAAAAATATATCATCGAATTCTCTTTAATGAGGGAGTCGTGATTTCCATAAGAATATTTTTCGTTCGACAGTCGCTCATCTATATGTTAGAAAAAAAATACTTCGTATTGCATTTCATAATTATTTTTTTACGATTTCATATGAATTAATCATTTTACAGCGATCTCTTACTTACCTAACCTACAAAACAATGTTATAATCAATTTGTAATAAGCTAATTTATTTGTAATAATTCAGTTCGCAATATCTATCTTTATGTACAAAAATGTGTATGTCCGTAATATAAGAAATCACTGCAATTTACCAAAAAAAACACAGACTGTCCGCTATGATATCGCGTAGAAACTGAAAAGGGTTTAATATAACTGCCGCATCCCTAACAGCTAACTCATCAAGGGCTAACAAAATAATTGACTTACTTAATACTTTAACATGTAATTGAAGTGCATACGTGCATGTTGTTAGAACACTTAATAAAAACAAAAAGTGGTATAAAAATTTATCAAAAAAATTACTAAGCTATAATTTTTTAGGTTTAGTCAAAAAAAGTTTTGTTTGTCTGTTTTTGGGGCTAGTGTTATATTGCACATATGATGAGCGGGTGAAGATCATTATCTACACCCATGTACACCCAACAATAGAATATCATCATAGTAAATAAAAGCTGTATTTGACAGTTCAAAAATAGGAGTGCTCCGATCGTCACCAAAATTTACAGGATTACTCGCCAGGTCAATCCGAAGATTTCCTGAAAGTTTCATTAAAATCGGTCCAGCCGTTTCGGAGCCTATTCGGAAAATACCCACACACTTTCTCTTTTATATATATATTTCTCTTTTATATTACGACAATACACACATCGCCATCTAGCCCCAAAAAAAGCGTAGCTTGTGCTAAGGGTACTAAGATGTCTGATGAATCATATAAATAAATACTTAAAATATGCCAATGGAGCAATATTCGTAGACTTTTCGTAGTACCTACTTAGTACAGAAATAAATGAGTTCTATGAAATTATATATTCGAGTTTCATATCAGACGGTTGTCAAGTCGACATAAATTCAGCGGTATCATAAAACATCAGCAGGTATTACAAAACTAAATAGGCTTTTGCGGGCTTTTAGAGGCTACACGCGAATCGTACATTTATGCGCCATTGGGGCATAAAACAAACTATCTATTATTATTGTTTGGTGTGCTTTTATGGACACATTTTAAAGATTTATTCTTCAACTTGAGTCAAACAGTAAAATCAAATTTGACTTAAGGCAGATTTGCGAGTATATTATCAGCATCAAAAGTGTTTAGATAGCACTCATACATCAATACATACTATATAAGCGTACAGAACGCCATCTATTGAAAGTAATCACACGTGGCAATACACCAACGAAAGGTTTTTTTTTATTTTTCGCTTTTAAAAAGGGTATTTGTATTCTTTTTTTAAACTAACCCGTAGAGCAATCGAAACAACAAAGTATAAATAATCATGAATTTATTGACTTGATAAGATAACTTGTAGCATTATTCGTAATTCAGTAACGCCTAAATATATACATGGAAAGCCAATCTATAATAAACCTTCTGTTGGAGTGGTTACAGTTATACATTATTTCTATATTTCTTATTCTTGTGTATATGAGTATGTTAATTTTTACCAGACTGAGTAAAAGGAAGGTAATGTTACTATGTACTACGTTTGTTAGTGTGAAACGTTCTGAAGGACTAACGCATTGACCGATTTTGATGACTTTTACGTCAATCAATTTGCCATAACCTTGTAAAAATTTGTAAAGGCATGAGTAATCAGAATTCTTCAGTTCCAATACCAGAATATTGTGAGAATTAAAATATAAAAATCAATGAACTATGACAAAAGTCGTATCATTGAATCGGTATGCATAAATCAACATGAGGTACATTTCATCATTTTTCATTTTATATCTAGAAATGAAACGGTTGAAAGTTGATTGGCAATCATTCTCGTTAATTTACTAGCGAATAAGTATTTACTACTCTTGTAACTACCAAAACATAACCCGTGATAGTGTAGGTGACTGAGAAGTATTGAAAACAAAAAAAAGTTATTTTTTTTTCAAATATATTTCGTAACTTTTTGTTGTGCATAAACTATAAAAAGTAAACTAGATATGTCAAAGTCAAAGTTAAAAATATCTTTATTCATGTAGGCCCATAGATGATGGCACTTGTGGTGCGAACATTACATTGGAATTACACGGTAGTGAGATGATAGCGATAACCATATTCGTAAACTTAAAACTAAAGCTACGAGGGTTCCAAACGCGACCTGGTCTAAGAAGAAGCTCATAACAAACTTAGACAGGTGTTTTTTTTACCTCCATCCCACATTGTCATTTGAAAATATTAGAAGAGCAACCTGGTTAGAGCAATAATTTATACGCTTAATCATAACATGAACTCAGATCTGCCTAATAGTAACGACATATATTATTATGCAGGCTGTATATAAAATTAACTAAATGCAAAATTACACTAATTAGGTTAATTAGCGTGCATAGAGGTACAGGGTATGCAGATGATATAAAATGAAGAAAATCTTCGTTACGAGTTATGAAACACTTAAGGATAGGCATTGCAAGAGGTATAAAAACCTACTCTTAAGATATTTTCTTCATACCCTGTGTCGTCTTTTTCTGCATACCCTGTGCATACCCTCTATGCACGACACTGCATAGAGGGTATGCACAGTGTATGCAAATGATATAAAGTGAATAAAATCTCTAGTACGAGTTATAAAAACTTTAGGGTAGGCTTTTTACAACTCTTACAGTGCCAATCTTTGTATAACTCCTACTGTAGATTTTTTAAATTTTATACCATATGGTCACTTAGTGCATACCCTGTGCATACCCTGTATGCACGCCACTGCCTCTATGCACGCCACTGCCTCTATGCACGCCACTGCTGATGGTATGTTTAAAACCGCCTATAAACGGTGCACCGCTTCCCAAGGCATGCAAGGAACACGTCCTGTAACTTCCCGCCCTGTTTCCATCAACATCTATCATAGTTCTTAAGCCTCATGTACTTGTAATTAAACCGACAACCACGCCCTTCAAAACACAGCATTTTAACATTGGCAGAAATAACTCTTACGAGGAATTAGGAGGCATTACTTCCCTGCTCAAGCTCGGACACAAAAAGCTCCACTACTGCGGAACAATGTGTATAGTTAAGTAATTAAAGCGTGAAAAGGTAACAAACAAAAAAAACTATTTCGAATTTTTAATGTCACTTTGGATTCACATAATCCGAAATTGTGTGTTGTACAATATCAGCTATGGCGAATATTCATTCTCAGAAGCCGCAATTTCGTAATGAAAGAGTGTGTTTTTGACATGGCATGCTTCCCAACAGTCAATCGTCTAAGTGCTGCAATAGGCAAACAGCGGCTGCACTGCAATCATTTTGACGAGCATAGGTGGAGCCCTGTCTCGCTCCAAATCCTGTGCACAGGTGGCTAAAAAAAACACAGGAAGTTATGAGACAAGTTAGAAGTGATAAAATTTTAAAACTTATCCTTAACAATAAACATAGTGACTATTCCGAAGCTGAACTTTTTAAACAGTGTCAAGTTTTACCGGTGCAGGTACAGTTTTTTTTTCTTTTTTATAATACACAGATTTCTTTATTAATAAACCAACGAAAAATATATTTTAACAGTTAGACGGCTTATATTAATTGTAAGTCAAGTAATTATTATTTCCCTAAAAAAATATATTTTTCGTAAGTACAGTTGAAATATTCAATTTTGAAAGAAAACTTTTTCAATAATATAAACTGGATTAAAGTACAACATACTGTATGCATGCGGGACGTCACTCGAGGCCGTTTATGCACTTCGGGCGCGTTCAATAGGTATGGCGAGTGCACGAACGTTTACCTAATTCCTCGCCTAATTAATGAATTACCCACTGATGGACGTGACGATATAATTCCTCATAATATTAAGAAAAAACTGAAATCCTTCTTTTGAAGTCACTTATGATAATTTTTATACATAACGTGTTAAACTGGATATAATGTTTCAGTTAACGTACCTAGACTTAATTCTCTGTTAGCATATATTACAAACAAACCTGGGTGTTTTTCTGTTGCTAGCTATAAGTATTTTTTTGTAAACTATTATGTAAATTAATAAAATAAAATAAATAAAAACTCAAACCGATAGAAAGTATAACATTGTCTACAATAAAATCTATTTTCTCATTTAATTTTATACATAAAAATATAACTATATTAAGTCCACACTATTGGTACTGAACAGACTCATTTATCGAATTAATTTTTATCATAATACCATAAAAAAAGGCGAATATGCATATGATACAATCGAGTATATACAATCTATCATTTTATACGCGTACATGTTTGCTAGTCTGCCGCAATACATCACGATCATGTCAAGGTCATGAGTGACGCTAATCCATAAGTTTCTCCCTTACCGAAAACCGTTCAATGCAGCCAGAGAAGTTTTGACTTCAAAAACCTTTGCGGTACTTTTACAATAACATTTTTAGCCTTTACTATGTATATTAAGTCACTTAAATGTAGAAAATAACATCGGCTACCATTTGCCTAAAAAAATGACTGTCTCCGACGTATAGATAAATAACTAGACATGGGCTGAATTAATTTTCAAAATTTAATCAAAAAACTAGCGAAACTGCAGGCATAAGCTAGTATTCCGTTGCTGGCATGGGGTTTACACCATAACTCCGACAAATTATAACCGATTTAAATAATTATTTTTGTTCTGTAGAGTTTATAATATGTATTTAATTTTGCCCAAACTTTCTGTTGATCTGATGAATGTGGTTGGAGATAGATGAACTCCTCAGCGGACAGCGGCAAACCCCTCATTTAAGGCTTAGTGATACTGAATACTTTAATTTTTTTTGAACTCAAACTAAATTGAATGCCACATCAAAAAACACAATCAAACGCAGACGAAGTCACGGGCAACAGCTAGTATTTAATAAATAATATTTACGCAAAGAGCTCCAAAACACTTCCACAGCAACAAAGCGGTTGCCAACAAATAGCAGTCAAAACAACTGGTCGTGCAGAAATCAAATAAGCGAAGAGCAGCCGACCCGATTTGAATAATTGCCGGAACTTTCATGTCCGTACTCATCAGGGCTTGTTTATTGCTCGCTGTTAAATGCCTTGTGTACACTTAAGACTGTCTTTAATTGCCATTACATACACATAACAATTAGAAAGTACGAGTAGGTTTTCATATGTTTAAGTGGCATCCTCGTTAATATTGGTCATGAGCGTGATGTTATAATATATGCTAGCCACCTGTTTATAATGATCAGGTGGAGTTGCATTACATTATATGTATTTACATTTTAGTATATTACATTATTTGGACGGCCGATTGGCCCAGTGGGCAGCGACCCTGCTTTTTGATTCCAAGGCCGTAGGTTCGATTCCCACAAATTTTCGATTTCGATTGTCTGGGTGTTCATATGTATATTATAAGTATTTATATGTACCATTCATAAAAAAAATTATTCGCCAGTCATTTTAGTACCTATAACACAAGCTATGCTTATTTTCGGGCTAGATGGCGGTGTGTATATTGTCGTAGTATATTTATTTATTATTATTATTATTATTATTATTTAAAAAAAAGTTACGAGCATTATCGCATAGAAGCTTCATAGAGTGAGTCTCAGCTTTGTGTCAGCACAACCGAATCATTGAAGTCATCATTAAAGTAGAATGGTCGGTCTCTTATGAGAAAGGAAACATATACTCCGTTATGGGGTGTATATATTGTATGTAACCACCAATACGCACTGGGCCGGCGTGGTGGACTATGGCCTTAAACCCTTCTCATTGTGGGAGAACACCCGTGCCGTGTAGTGGGCCGGTAAAGGGTGGATATGATGATGATGATAAAATATGTAAAGTTGAGATTATGATATAACACTAAATTTAGCGAATCAGCTAAATCAGCTTTGTTTACTCGCTTGTTCATTTCATGTCTTGTGCTGAAAACACAGACTTTTTTAAAACAGTTTTAAATTACATTTTACTGAAATTGACTATATAGACGATATTAACAGCTTGTACAAAAGTAAAGCGTGCAAATCCATGCTGATTAGGCAAACGTCGTTTGTGTGCACTAGCTCTTATAAATCGAACGCAGTTGCCAAGTTTTTGAACGATAATTTTCCGGACTTGTCGATTCATTTTTAATATTATCATTATGTGATATTTTAGAATATTATTAACATCGTTTAAACATTTAAACTAGGGTTAAACAAATAACAAAGATGTTGAGTGTGCTACTTATTGTGGAAAAAAACATTTGTTTACTAAACTACTTCATTTAGTGTTATTGCGGTTGTACGTCGAGGAGATCGATCTTCTTTAAATTTTCAACGAATTTCAAATGAAAATTAGAGAAATGGCATCTAGAGTCATACTGTTCCAGAGTCCTATAAACTGAAAATTCCGGAAGATTATAATAAAAACAGATAACTGACCTCTCGTCCCAGAAGACGAATCGCTTATAATGAATGAAACTTTTTAGGAACCCTTACTTCTAAAACACTCAACAATTGGTTCGAAGGATTCTTCATGGTCTAATCAGAAATAGGGTCAGAATAAAATGATGCACCCCATACCATACGAAGCAGCGTTAACAGCCTCTCAACGGGTGAGGAGTCTTGATTCTCTAATATCCTTCTAATGTCCTATAAAAATGTGTGCTGCAGTAAGTTAGCGTACATCGGATACAAAACTACATATGCATAGAAAGCAATCCTCTCAATCTTCAATACATTTCATTGGCTCAAATAGGAACAGTAAGAGCGATCGATGTTTAAATTGGCCACTTCAATCGCTTTAGGTAAACCAAAATGTAATAGAGTGGCTCTACTCAATTACTTTCAAGCAAATCTGTTTGTTCTTAGAAAGTGCAACGCAATGTCTACTGGAATGGCTACCGCGAAGATAAAATATGAGATGAATAGATTCATAGTTGTTTTTTTTAAATTATATTGCAAGCTTGCGTAACGTCCCCATTAATCAAAGACAAACTTTTTGGACAGCCGATTGGCGCAGTGGGCAGCGAACCTGCTTTCTGAGTCCAAGGCTGTGGGTTCGATTCCCACGACTGGAAAATGTTTGTGAAAATTTGTGAAAATGAAATTATTCATAAAAATATTCATCAGTCATCTTAGTACCCATAACACAAGCTATGCTTACTTTGGTGCTAGATAGCGATGTGTTTACTATCTTAGTAGAAGTAGATATTTTTATTTATTTATTTATTTAAACTAATGCCCGTTTTCAATGAACCTAGGTATCTCCTACTTCGATTGCCCGATAATTTAGGCGATGTCCATAAAAAAAACGTTTCACCAACTCTTAGGTGATGACTATTAGTGAACGGTTGTTGTTTACCTAAGAAACTCCTTAGATTAGGCGTTAAGAAATAATTAGTAAGGTATTCATGGTTATAATAAATAAAAACAAATTAATAACAAGATTTATTTCAAGTAAGCTTGCCCTATAAGCACTTTATAATGTCAAGCCTGTCTGTTTGTAGTGACCCTCCCATCGGTTTGGAAGGCAGATTCTAGCAGGAAATAATGGACAAGAAACTCGGCAGATGCTCCTTTCCAATATTAACAATTTACTTTTTAACATTCATTTTTCACAAAAAATTCTTTCTTCAAAATCAGACTTTAAGTTATAAGTAATAATATTTACAAAATAAAATTAATATTTACAATAAATATAAGCCGCCTAACTGTTCACTTATGGGAATGGTACCCAAAATACTGGCGCTATTGCCCCTTTGAATTGCTAGACTTAGCCGTTGGGCTAAATAAGCGCCAGCTCCTGGGTCGTCAAGACCAATTTTTGGACCACGATGTTAATAAAATTTTACGTGTCCGAAGACCATTCCTTTTTGTATAATAACAATATAACCCAAAAAGACATATTTTCCAAGGTACTTAGAACCAAAAAGTTAATCTACAGCTTTCCAGAATTAATTCCAAGTTACTCCACGTTCAGTGTTATTTTATTCCGTCCCCGACTCCGAGGTAAGCTGCCCGTAAAGGGTTGTTATCTTAGTAGTAATGGATAGTAATGGATTTTCCAGTAATTTAAAGCTCTAAATAGCATTACCAGGATGCGTTTGGAAACCTCGTAGCTTTAGTTTTAAGTTTACGAATGTGGTTATCGCCGTCATCTCACCACCGTGTAATTCTCATGTACGCATCAAAAGTGCCACCTAATATCTTTATTCAAGTAGGGCCCCTACTTGCTATTTAGAGCTTTAAATAACTGGAAAATCCATTACTTACCAGAACTCCGTGACTCAGCGAGATATGCAATCTAAATATTATTTGTGGACCCGAGGTCCATTTGAAACGTGATATCACTACGATTTGATATTCAAATGAGAGTGGGCTACCTTAATCTTTTAATTTTGGAAACGGTGCGGCATATGGGATAAGGCGGCGGACGAAAGATAACAACCCTTTACGGGCAGCTTACCTCGGAGTCGGGGACGGAATAAAATAACACTGAACGTGGAGTACCTTGGAATTAATTCTGGAAAGCTGTAGATTAACTTTTTGGTTCTAAGTACCTTGAAAAATATGTCTTTTTGGGTTATATTGTTATTATACAAAAAGGAATGGTCTTCGGACACGTAAAATTTTATTAACATCGTGGTCCAAAAATTGGTCTTGACGACCCAGGAGCTGGCGCTTATTTAGCCCAACGGCTAAGTCTAGCAATTCAAAGGGGCAATAGCGCCAGTATTTTGGGTACCATTCCCATAAGTGAACAGTTAGGCGGCTTATATTTATTGTAAATATTAATTTTATTTTGTAAATATTATTACTTATAAATTTTTGACTTTGACTTTTTTGACATATTTGCAAGAATTAACTTCAAACTTTGACCGCCGTTTGGGGCAGTGAGCAGCGACCCTGCTATCTGAGTCTAAGGCTGTGGGTTCGATTCCCACAACTGGAAAATGTTTGTATGATGAACATGAATATTGGATAGGAGTGAAAGGATTGAAGAAATTATAAATAACACCATAGAGATTCTCCTGCTTTTCGCGAAATAGAGCAAATTAAGCTTAATTTTCATAATGAACATGAATGTTTTTCAGTGTGTGGGTTCTGTAAATTATAATTATTTATGTATAATATTCACAAAAATATTCATCCGTCATCTTAGTGCTAACACAAGCTATGCTTACTTTGGGCTAGGTGGGAATTTGTGTATTGTCGTAGTATATTTATTTATTTTTATTATTATTTAAAACCAAAAACTACGAGCATTATAGCATAGAAGCTTTATAGAGCAAAACTCATCTTTGTGTCTGCACAAAAAACATTCTTATCTTTGTGTGAGCAAAACTCATCTTTGTGTTTATCGAAATTTCTGTAATAAAAGTCATCGACGTTTTTAAAAATATTTAGGTGTACTCTGTCTGGTCTTTCAGAATACAATATTTTGTTTGAATCGTCTTTATATATTGTCTCTATTAATAACACGCGGCGTGACAAAAAAGGTGTAGGAAGCTTCGAAACCTTAGAGTTAGCATTAAGGTTTAAGAAAGCAAAAAGATTGTCAACCTAGGGCCTATACATTCAAATGCCGGCTTCGGTGGTCGTTGGGATATAGGGGAATTTGGACCATTATTCATTAACTCTTTCATCTCCGAGGCGATGGAATAAGACAACGACTCAGGAAAAAATACGGATTGTTTAATTCAATTCAATTCAATCAATTTTATTTATTTTCTGATACAGGTAAATAGGTGTGACAGGAAAAAAAATATATGCAGATCTTAACTGTACCACGCCAAATTGGCATGCACCGAGCAGTCCAGAGCGGGCTTGTTTACACCGAGGTTTTTGGGAAAATATGAATGTTTATGCTAGCAACTAATACGACAATTACCAATAAAAGTTATCTTTGCAATGTTGTTTATAAAGATTAAAAAAATAACAGATTGAGAAGAAGTCAGATTAAACTGAAGACCATGTCAGACAAAGAGCATGACACCCATTGAGTTGGCATTTGCTTTAGTAACCCGAGCGTAAAACTCAAGTTCGCATAAAAAGAGACCAATTCTTTTCCGAAACTGTCTGCGAGTGACATCAATGGGTGGAAAGAGAAATAAATACAAAAGGCTCGCACTTCAGTCCCCTTTGCGATTTACAATGGCGACGTGTTCTGAATTGTTCAGTCTAATTCTTTATTAAAAGGCAAATCTTCGGTTTTGCCAAGGGTAACCCGTTTTAATTGACTGCGACCTTTACTTGTAACAGCGAGTTGGAGTTGCTGCTTTAATGTATCGTATTCCTGGAAAAGGTTAGATATTTAATGTATTAATAAAATTTACTATTTTTTATACAAATGAAATTCACACTAATTGATTAAAGCGGGGATAGCCCAGTAGGTAGGAGCTCGATTTCCGGGGGGCCGTGTTCGAATCCCAGCACGGACCTGTAACTTTTCTAAGTTATGTGCGTTTTAAGTAATTAAAATATCACTTGCTTCAACCGTGCAGGAAAACATCGTGAGGAAACCTGCATGCCTGAGAGTTCTCTATTATGTTCTCAAAGATGTGTGGAGTCCACCACGCTGGCCAAGTGCGGATTGGTGAGGCCCCCCTTTTCATTGTGGCAGGAGACCCGTGCCCTGTAGTGGGTCGGTAATGGATTGATATTTGATATGATGATGATGATGAATAAAATTGACGCATCAAGCAGATGACCCATCTGATGGTAAGTGGAAATCAATCGCCTTAAATCGCGATAAACATTTCTCAGGGCATGATATTATCACGTCTTCCAAAGTGCCGCCCTTTCATCCTGAGGCGTAGGTGTTTTAAGCCCGTACTGTTACTGCCCGCACCGGCACCCTTCAGACTGGAACAGCATTCCAACAATGCTGCTTGGCGGCACATATAAGCCTGGTGGTAATACTTCTTCGGACGAGCTCTGTTACAAAAAGCTATATTACTTGTAGGCATTTGCCTCGCAAGTTATCAATTGTGCCTCGCACATCATCAGTTTCTTTTATAATTCACCCCATTTCTTGTTTGTTTTCACGTGTATAATCATAGAAATTTATATCACCCAATAAAGAAAAGGGGATACAAAATATTGATATATCGAGTCAATCTAAAATTCTTACCATTACTTATGTTAAAATGTGTTTATTGGTTAGTTGGTTTGTAATTTATTAACCTAAACTTGACGACCTCGCCAGATGATAGGAACAGGAAATTACACAACCTACTTTTTATCCTGGATAAATGCAGAGTTTCCAGGGAATCTACAGCAAAATTCTGTCTAGTCTCCAAGCTAATATAACTGAACCGATGTTGACATCTGGCCTTGGCGTACATTTACGTACATAATTTGTATCCCGAGGTAACTTATTAATACGTTCGTATTAATATTTAATACATATGCTGTGTGGTGACGGTAAATCAGAATATAGTTGTCAAACCTCTTCTCTTCCCGCGGGTGTCGTAGTAGGCGATTGAGGGAGTATAACGGAACAGCAGCGTCCTCTGTGCTACCACTACCATCTACTGTGATCAACAACTTGTCAGCCCAGCATGGTGATTATAAATAAATAAATAAAATAAGCCCTTCCGAGGACTATTATTGGCTATAGCATAATATATAAAGTAGATAAAGTAGCACTATTGAAACGTATGATCGCCCGCAGCTCGGCCTGCGACAGGCATTTGGCTGACCCAGACCCAGACCCAGACCCAGACCCAGTTGGCTTCGTAGGAAAACTACGCTGTTCAACTATGGACAACTTCGTGCCAGCAGCGACCTTCTTCCGCGAACTCGCTGGCGATGTCTCGAATGATGGCGTTGTCGTCGTTCACCTCTCTGTGGATACACATCGTTAGTTCATATGCGACCATTTCAAAACAAGACCGAAATGTTTTTTGAATGTCGTGCGTGAACAACATTTATGTTCAAAGTCAAAGTCAAATATTCCTTTATTCAAATAGGCACATAGATGGCACTTTTGATGCGTTATTGCATACAAAAGGTGTACATAGCAGTGAGTAGTGATGGCGATAACTACAATCGTAAACTTAAAACTAAAGCTACGAGGGTTCCAATCGCGCCCTGGTCTAAGAAGAAGCCCACAACAAACTTAGCCGGGTGTTCTTTTGTTATCACCATCTCACATTGTCATTAGAAAAAATTTAAGAAGCAACCTGGTTAGAGCAATTGTTTACACCCAAGCTTTTTTATCGTTTATGTAATCCTTTATACTATAATAGGACTTTTCTATAAGCTTTCGCTTAATACAAACTTTGAACTTCTTTAGTGACATCCCCAAGATATCAGCCGGTAATTCCTTTAAATGAATTGCTTATTTTGTGTAGTCTAGTGTACTGCAATGCGTGTTGTTCACGCACGCAAACAAGCATCCACTTATTATTTACTAACTAAAGTTCTGAAAGAAGAGTCTGTTGGTTTGCCATCATATCATGCAGAAACTCTACCGTTTATTTATTTTTCGATTGTACAATTTTATTATCCAACATTGTAAAATAGTATGAATGTAGCCCAAGCGGGCAAAGCCACGAATAGAGCTAATTTAAAAATAAAATGTTTATCTCATCTCAAATCTCTCCGCGATAGCATCGCAAATTAGGCCGGCTGTCTCCAGCGTCGAACGGCCTCCCCTCGCGTATGAGAGCCACTCTAGTGCTTCCACGCGCCCGGTCAAGGCTGTATGTAAGAAAATTATACGCAATGCACTGAAAACAAATACTTTTCACCAGCAGAATCTTATTTTATGGAGAAAAAATTGTGATGAACCGAGCAAGCGACATTGATATGAAAGTATCACATCCATTGATTTTATATTTCACTGATCGGCTAGTCTTTAGTCTTATCCAAATCATTTTGTTTCTTTTCAAAACTTATTTAAATACACTTCTTTTAATAGTACTACATTTATGTTGAAACAGAAGCTGTGACAGTGCAGTGGGGAGGGACCTCGACTTCACTTTCGGGGGGCCGAGTTCGAATCCCAGCACCTCCCAGCACCAGCGCACATCTAAGTTATGTGCGTTTTAAGAACCTAATTAAAAATATCACTTGCTTCGACGGTGAAGGAAAACATCGTGAGAAAACCTTCATGCCTGAGAGTTCTACATAATGTTCTCAAAGGTCTGTATGTGGAGTCCACCAATCCGCACTGGGCCAGCGTTGTGGACTACGGCCCCCTTCTCATTGTGGGAGGAGACCCGTGCCCTGTAGTGGGTCGGTAATGGGTCGATATGATGACATTTATATGCATTTTCCTTAAAACTATTTACTCGTGTGAGTAATCAGATACTATTTTTGTTAATATTTTATACAATAATACCTAAAGAAAGTAGCAACCGCGAACATCTATATAATACTAGCGTACCCAGCCCGCTTCGCCGGGCTAGATTTTGCTTTATTTTATTTAAACAATAAACTTACATCATTAAATTTTTAATTTAAGTCTCATAATATATTAAAATGATTTGATATATTATTATTTCTCTCCGTATTCATTCTCTTCTATTCTCTTCTCGAACTGGTGAAGATCATTATCATACACCCATATGCACCCAACAACAGAATATCATCATTGTAAATAAAAGCTGTATTTGACAGTTTGACAGTTCAAAAATAGGAGTGCTCCGATTGTCACCAAACTTTACAGGATTACTCGCCAGGTCAATCCGGAGATTCCCTGAAAGTTCATTGAAATCGGTGCTGCCGTTTTGGAGCCTATACGGAACATACCCACACACTTTCTCTTTTATATATATAGATAGATTGTTTTATTCCTTGGCGAATGGACGTGTTAGATTTTTCGCTTGCGAAGTTGCATTTAATGCAAAACGGAGCGAAGCAAGCACTAATTAGTCCACCAATACCCACTGGTGGACTACGGCCTTAACCCCTCCTCATTGTGGGAGGAGACCCGTGCTCTGTAGTGATCCGGAAATGATAAATATAACGAAAGAGCTCCTTGTCTAGCTTGAGACAAATTTAAGCGAAAAAAAGAAAAAAATAGGAGAGAAATTTGATAATAACGTAACGATACGAAATTAATGTGATTTAGAAAAGCACGGGACCTCTTTTGGGCTGTTTGCGAGCGGACATCCGTGTCGTGTCAAAAAATGTCTCGCGCCGGAAATTATTTTGTCCGGCCGCCAATCTTGGGCTAACTAAACGTTTGAATAACATTGTAATCATCTTTTTATCATTTTCAGAGGGAGATTACGTAAATCGAATTTCTAGGACTATTTTCTAGCAGAAAAAAATGTTCTTAACAAATATGTATTTACGCATTTTGGCTTCTAGTTACTTCGCCTTCGTTAGCTTATGCACAGTAAATATATTATATTTTAAATCATATGTTTACCATAACATTGTTATCATCCTTTTATCATTTTCAGCGGGAGATTACGTAAATCTAATTTTTAGGACTATTTTATAGCAGATAAAAATGTTCTTTTCACAGTTAATTTCTATTTTAGCTCAAACATTTACCTAAGAAGCTTAAGCTAGGACTATGTTATTAAGATGGTGAGACCTGGTAAATGAGGTTGAAAGAACGTTATTATTAATAATTAATTTCGTTCTGCACAGCGAGAAAAAGACATGTTATTCTTGGGCATATTTCGGACTTAATGTTTGTCCGCTTTACACGATTTAGTAAAACTTTCTTGATAGAAATAATGTTTTACCTCTAACGAAAGCTTTGACGACCTCAATGGCGTTGCAGTGAGCGTTGTGAATTTAAGTGGAAAGTCCCGGGTTCGAAATCTGGTCTGGTCTAATGGAAGGCTTCTTCTGTAACTAGTTAAAACACCCTACCGACAAAAAAGAGCCGCTAAACGCTTTAGCGTTCTGGTACGATGTCGCGATGAAACCAATTAGGGATATGACTACCATACTGAATGAATTACCAATATTGGATAGAAGCAGGCGTTACTTTGCGGAAATTAATAATATATTATGACGCCCGCTACCATCCCGGCCGCTACCATCTTAGACTTCATCGTCACTTACCACCAGGTGTGATTGCAGTCAAAGGCTAACTTCTAGTAAAAAAAATTGTTTCGAACCTTAGTTAACGCAGGTGAAACCAGGTAAACACCAAGTAATAACATAAACCGGCCGGCTTTTTCTCGGTAGAATCTGCCTTCCGAACCGGTGGTAGAGTCACTACACACAGACAGACTTGACGTTTCAAAAGTGCTTATTAGGCCTACTTAAAACAAATGAAGTTTGAATAAAATTTTGAAAATTATATTAAATATTGGTAAATATAATCATCATCTTATCAACCGATAGACGTTCGCTGCCGATAAGTATTTTTTAAAGAGTTCCAAATTCCACAGTTTTGTGCCACATGGATCCAGTGGCTACCTGCGATGCGCTTAATGTCGTCTGTCCACCCCAGTGAGGGTCGGCCAACCTTCAGCTTAACAGTACGGGGCTACCATTCCAGCACCAAATTCAAAAATTATAATTCAAAATTAAAAAAAAAAAAAAAGTCCTGTCACAGACAATGCAAACATAAATGTAAGGGGATGGTGATAACTTCGTTCGCCAACTTAAACCTTAAACTACGAGGGTTCCAAACACGCCCTGGTAGAGCCCGCAACAAACTTAGCCGGGTAATTTTCTTTTTTTTGTTATCATGGTGATAACAAAAAAACTCACAGTTAATTAATTTTAAGCTATTAGCTACACCTTGGAATCCCAATCTATCCTTTCTCGGAACTATGTGTAGTACTGGTAAATATATAAACGTGAAAAAAACTTTATAAATGACAGCTGCCCGCATTTTTCAGCAAAACCGTTAGTTTTCCTGTGATGTAACCCATACCCATATAGAGTTAGTTAAAGGACGGAGAGTTACATACCCTCCGTCCTTTAACTAACTCTATGCCAAAAAGTAAGCGGATTGGTTGCTTAGTTCGGACGTGAAGGAAGGACAAACAACAAACAGCATTTCGCATTTATAATGGTAGTAAGCATTCAAGATTGTGCCAAAGAGATATGCTTTAAACATTCCCTCCGGATCTATTGACATGGGTAAGAGTCGGGTGCCAGCCCTTGGGCACTGAGTTGCATGGAGTACAAGAGTTGGCATTCGTTATATAAACGGCACGGTTCCGGTCCCTAAAGTCCTGTTGTTTTTAAAGAATTGCTGCGTATCTGTAGAGCTTATACCAGTACGTATGTGAAAAGTTCCACATTATTTGCATTAAAATGGAGCTAGAAAAGGTAATGTTCGTAACTCACTTTAAATCTGAACGGATTGTGAAACCTCTACGAGTACCTGGAAAAGAGAAATACTGTTTATTATAAATAGACCTTTAATTTTCTAATAGAATGATTAAATGCAAACTTTTAATCAATTTAACTTACTTATTAAAGAAAATATCGTTATCAACATTCAAATCACACACTTAGTACCAAAAAAATTAAAATAATTGTAGAAGTTTCATTTATTGTTTACGTATTTTTAATAGACTAAATTTACACGCCAAAAAAGTGCTATCCTCACCACAATGATTCTCGTGGAAAACTATAGTGCCTACAAATTTATATAGGTAGACACTGGGTAGACACATATATTAATCTTGTAAATAAATCTCAAAATGTAACTAAATTTCCTAGTCTTAAAGAATTGCTATGCGTTTCAATGTGCTCTTTATGAAAAAAATTGGTACCAATATGTATTTCTACATTTCTTAACGTGCTACTTACTGTAACTAACGTGTTACTAAATCTATTTCAAAGTTTACACCACACAAACTTATAGTATCAATATAATATTAACTACCGCAGGAGACAGGGCTTCACACGTTTTTCTGATAAAATAAATATATTATTATTATAATATATTGAGGTTGGTTTATACATTTTACTACCGCAATAGCACACAACACTCAAAACAACTCCGCACCGCTGGTACAAACGCCAACATCCATCACGGTCACAATCTGTTCCGTAAATACTTGCGAAATGGCGGTGCAAATAAATCAGCTGCCAGTCAATAGTTATTCGTTCATAAATTCAACCCTTATTATTTATTGGCTGAATTAAACTAAGATTGATGCTTTAACCCTGTTGTCTTTGGGTGAATTGTAGTCGACAAGGTCGATATTTTACGCAGTAGACACCCCAGTGATTCAGCGGGCGATGGAAAGAGCTAGAGTAAAATAAAACTAGAAATGAAGAGATGCGCAGAAGAATCGGAGATGCTGGGGTCCCAAGGTGCTGATCCCTTGGCAACCTCAAATCGGTGGAAGCGCCGTTGGTAGACCCCAACTTGGCCACGACATGAAACGATATATAGATACTGGAATCAGGCATTACAAGACCGTGTAATTTGGAACTTAATCCCCTATCAAACTCAATGAACTGGGAGCATCGAGCCGCTGGAAGCCAGAGGCACAAGACTTTGGAATTTGGACGGAAAAGAGACGTCTATACGGAAGTGGTTGAGATACTTAGATTTATCGACGTCGTTATTTCAGGTGATAATCAAATGCTGGACATAGATAAACTCTATTTTGTGCCTTATGCACAGGCAGAATAAGAAATATAAAGATATAATAAGTTGAGTAATTTTTGCATGTTCTACAGTATGATTTTAGTACGTGTAATCTGTTAGTCAAAAAAATAAAGACTGGCGCAAAATTCATACGTTTTTGCGTTTCAAAACCCTTTTAGTTCAGACGTTTTCGAGCGCGGACTCGAAGTTCATATCTTATTACGTCAGTGGCCACATGTGCTGATTTGACGTCTTCTGTGCCCCTGGTGATCTAGTAGAAAGTCATTGAATCGAATCAATTCTTCCAAGCAGAAACCTCGATCTACCAATACATGTCCACTACTGGACATAGGTATCATATAAGAACCACCATACTTTGTTAAATCTTTGGTTTAACATCTTCTGTTTCCCAAGTGCTCCAGTAGGAATAATTGAACCAAAATGGACTTGCATTCAAAACGCGAGAAAAGAACTAAATAGACACAAAAAAATCTCATATAAATCCGTCCCCAATACTCTCCCTGAAGGTAAGAAACTCAGCTGTGAGCTATAAATAGGCATAATGACGATTAAAACTTTATTATATGAACGAATCAAAGTGTAATAGACCTATGAATAAAGCTTTATACTTTTTACTTGGCCTTTACACTATAATAATTTAAGAGGATTTTATGAAAAATTTATAAAGTAAACGAACTTAGTCTGCTGAGCTAGGTCATACATAATAATGAGCTGAAATAACGCGTTCTTTTTCACATACATTTTATATCAAAAAAAAAATGTTAGTAAGTAAAACTTCGTTTATTTGTATTACGCAGGACAGTAGAAAATCCGATCTCCGAGAAAGTCATTACCACAGCGGGGCATGTCCCCATTTTTTACAATTTTCGCAGATCATCCGTACACGTAATAAACATGTTGGGATAAACTGTTTAAGGTTGCATTAAGTTATAAGCGGAGAGCGGTTATATTCTTTCATATCTGGTAAGGTTTCATTTATGTGCCCTGTGGAGAAAACCATTTCTAATTCGGTATTGTATCTCGGGCGACAAGTTAATGTTTTTTCTCATTTTAATATAATAACTGCGCATAAAATCGAATTGTGCTACGTGCCATTTGAAACTTCGCATAACAAAACTGGTCATGTTCGATGTTAAGTACATATTGCAGTTATGAGTGTACTTCGATTTCAATTGCACAAAGAATTGAAGGCAACAGGCAAGATATTTTGTGTAAAACTAACATTTTGAATGGCATGATTTATGAAGGCCACACAAATTCGGCGCGGTGATAGCGGATTGTGTAGAAGGAGCATTGTTGTGTAGAAACACCCCTAACTTTTCAAAAAAAAAACCTGTATAGAGTCCACCAATCCAAAGTCAAAGTCTATCTCTCTCTCTCTCTCTCTCCGAACTATCATTATCATCGTCATATCAACCCATTACCGGCCCACTACAGGACACGGGTCTCCTCCCACAATGATAAGGGCCCAGTGCGGATGGTAGACTCCGGACTATATTACTAAAATATCTTTTTATACACCAGCACTTGAATGCAATCACCTGACTGAATCTAATGTTGAAATGTTATGACTGACGGTAAATGATTATACATCTATATGTATAATCATTTACCGTCAGTCATAACATTTCAACATTTTTATATATATAGATATATAAAAATGTTATTTTGGCTTGTGTACGCTTCAAAAACTCAAAAGTTCAGCACCGATCGAGCTGAAATTTTAGCATAATATATAATACGCATCAAGGATTGTTTTTATCTATTTTTCTCCACTATTCAATCACAATGTGCCACAGCGACGCGTGGCAGGGTACAGCTAGTATCCTATATAATATATGGTGGAGCACGCTTTCCAAGGTGTATTTCCACTTTGGATCGTAGATGTATATCAGAAATGAGAAACAAAAGCTTTGTCTGTGTCCATGAGATAGCATCGCGATTCAGTAGATAATATTATATGAAAAGGTATTTCATTCCTACGAACACTGTTTCTGTTAAAGACCGTTTACTTGAATCTGTTGCTCATTTCTGTTAAACGACCTACTAATATTATTATTGCCCACTGGTTTTATTAATAAAGTGCAACATAAAAAACTGTTTATTTTAAACGAAAAAATCAGTACGAAATTATAGAGATGAAAATCTATTTTTTTTAAAGCGCACGTATTTGCCGTTTTTCTGTAGTACCCAAGTCCAAAGCCTTTAACCAGACCAGACCAGAAAAAATTCAGAAATTATAAAATCCCAAGCCACTGCCGGGAATCGAAAGCGCTCATTGCGCCAGGGAGTTCGTAAAACCGTCTCGAACTCTGACGGAGCTACAAAACTACTATTAATAAATAGTATATTGTGCAACAAGTGCGACAAGTTGTCGATTGCCCACGAAAGCGAAGTTGAACGCACGAGAGAAGCGAGTGCGGTCACTCGCTTGAGTGGGTAATCGATGTCGCACTTGTTGCACATACTATTTTGTATTACTCATGCGGGGAAAGTTTTTAAACTACTTTTAATTTAATTACAATTTTATTTATTAAATTAAACTGTCAGACGCGTCAACCTCAAATTGCGTGTGCCAAGAATAATTTGAGTGCGACAAGTAAACTTGTCACACTCAAATTTTAAAATGGGCAAACGGTTCTTTTTCAACCGCAACAGCGAGCGTCAAGATACTACTTTCCCCGCATGAGTAATACAAATTAATGTTGTACAACTATTTTAAAGATTGTTGGACGTATGGCGACGATAGATCAGAATACAGTTGTCATCACCCGCTCTTCTTAGGAAGATCAGAATACAGTTGACTGGCGACCGACGAGTGGCGGTATAACCACTTCGAATTGGGTAGACTGAATGAATGGCAAAGATCGGTGTCGCGCACCAGCGACGCCTCGCCGGTGCGATCAGTCTAGCCCTGCGATGACCGATCCGTCTGCCCAGCGTGGTCATTACCGGGCAAATCTTTGTATGGATATTGAAATGAAATCCACAGCCCCTATTCCTCGGTAGCAGCGTCATCTGTGCGTAATTATAGGCAAACCCTCCCGAAACATTTAGTCCAGCTGTGCACTGTTACAGGTTATTGAATTGAGTATACTTCATTGGAGGTCACATAACGGTAACAAATAAACAACAAGAACAAATACAGCTGTTCATTTTAAAGATTCACCTGTCCTATGCGAGCAATTATGTACTACAGTCGGTTTTAAGCCGCTGACATGCATGATGAATAGGTGTTTTCGCGTTAAGTTCTCCCAGGATTAACGAGTAGGCTCGAAATGTACTGAGTCATGTCAGTTGTAATATGGTACAAGTTATAAGCGATTAACTATGGCATTGTTACCTATTTACACTTCTACCTCGTTAAGAGCAAGCAAAGCCGTCGATCGCGGTTATCATCATTTACTTGCGTAATAGTGTTAAAAGCCCACCAACCCGCATTGCAGCAGCGTTGTGGGCATATGCTCTTCTCTCTGTTATGAGAGGCAAGGCCTGTGCCCAACAGTGGCACGTTCATAGGCTGCTGCTGATGGTAATGATGACCTCATTGGCGCAGTGGTGAGCGCTTCGGTATTATGGAGGATAAATTGAGGTTCCGGTTTCGATCCCCGGTGTGGAAAATTTAATGTATTCAGAATTATTAGATCTGGTCTGGTGGCATGCTTCAGTCGAGGCTAGTTGCCACCCTAGCGACGAAGAACTGCCGCCAAGCGATTTACCATTGCAGTACTATGTCGCGTAATAACCCATTATGGGTATGGGTTAAAGACCATACCAGACCATCCCAGACTACACCATCAGTTGAACATGTAGATCATTGTACATCACAGATAAGATTATATTACAGTCATGAGAGAGTCAGACAGTACAAAGTCAGAGCTAACCTAATAAATAAAAAACGTGTGTGTACTTACTCGTATGTACACGCGTTAGAAGTTATACTTCTTTGGCGTGACAAGATAAAAATCTTTTCAAAAATGTTATCTTCCGCCTTATTCTACGTTTGTAGAAAAATGACACTAACAATAGAAAAAAGGTATTGTTTGAACTATTGAAGGTCAACTGTCAAACCTTTTTCTAGAAAAACTAAAATTTTGAACTAACTGCATGGTGTCGGTTTTTTGTGACGGTGTAAGCGCGTGGGTAGGACTTCGACTTCACTTACGGGGGGCGAGTTCGAATCCCAGCACGCACCTCTAACTTTCTAATTTATGTGTGTTTTAAGTAATTAAAGTATCACTTGCTTCAAGGCTGATGGGAAACACAGCGTGAGGAAGCCTGCATACCTCTGAGTTCTCCATAATTTTTTCAAAGGTATGTGAAGTCCACCAATCCCTAGTCTACCAAGTCCCTTCTCATTGTGGGAGGAGACCCGTGCCCTATAGTGGGCCGGTCATGAGTTGATATGATGAAGATTGTCACGAACCTTCGTATGCATGTAAGATGTTATTCTTCTTTGCCATTAAGTTAAAGGTATCAACAATATAAGCAGATACATAAAGAAGTACAAAATAAGTTGTTGAAAATGCAACCTTATCTTACTTTTGTATAACTTTTTGTATTTTTATTATAGTTTGTAGTGTTAATATCGGCCATTTTGTAGTAAATGCTGTGCACCCCTTGTGGTGGTTAGTGGCTAGTTACACTGAATAAAATGAAAATATTTGTGATTTTCCTTTACTATGTATTGTGAACAGGCTGTTGGTTTTTCTTTAATAAAAAAATAAAATCTGATATCTGTGAGAAAAATAAATCACTCAATTACGTTCGTTATTTCATAGTTTTCACACTTTATATTTTAACTACCAAACTCCAGCTTGCATGCATCCCTCGAGTATTAAAAAGCGTTTATGTTAGCAGTGAAACTATAAAACTTTTACAATTCACACTCCAGCCGTGTTCAGTGATAATAAAAGTTTTAAATTGTAAATTTTTATATTAGTTACACGAGCGGCTTTTTTTATTTCCACTACAAGTTAGCCCTTGACTGCAATCTCACCTGGTAGCAGTGGTGTGCACTTCATACATGCACAAAGCACTGCCTACCCCAAAATTGATATATTAGTCGTATAGGAGGAGAATTTTTGCCGTTTTATGCCATTTTCCAACTGCTAAGAAACCCAGTGCACGCTACTAATCTGTTAGGGAGTATGGTAGTCATGCCCTTTCGCAAAATACTATTGTTGCTTCTTTTTAATACTAATTTAATAAAGATTGCTTGTCAAAAAATATATATCTACAACAGATGAGGAAACTAACTAAAAAGTAATAAGTGGAAAAGTCTTAATTTCGAAGGAAAGGAAAAGTAATAAGACTGAAGGTTTTTTGTGTTTTTTTTTTTTATTTAAGCTTTGAATTTTTGAAAACTTTAGTCATACACTCAAAATGGCATCGAAAATTGGACAGCAATGAGCGAAAGTATGATGTGAAATCCGGTTTGTAAGTATATTTTTTAAAGCAATAGTATTGTTTTAAAGCAATTTTTTCTTTGTCCCTAACAAATCACCTGACCCATATCCTGACATAGACATATCAATGGGATATCATAATATTCCAGACATTGATATATATTTGTCAGAACTCATTTTTTTCATGTGCTGTAGAATGCACATGAAAAAAATGAGTGTAAATAAATTTTAAACTTATTCACATGTAAAAAAAATAATATCGAAAAACCTTCTTCTTTTTTGATTTGAATAAAATTCATTCTATACTCACAATAATTGCAACGAACAACATTCAACGTTAAATTAAGGGTTACTGAATAACTTTAACCCAAAAATACGTGACACGGCGTTGTCACGTAAAGTAAACGACGAACTGAGTAAATCCAAGCAGTGGGGTATGAAGCCACAGGCTCGCTTCCCTAATTAGCACCAAAACTAATTGAGAAGATTTAACGCATCCTCAAGATGGGAAGTCGCTGTAATCCGTAACATTTATGAAGCAAAGGCAAAGGATGGCACAGAGCAGTTCACTCCCAAGTGACGTAAAGAATATTTTCTTCCATAGAGACTCTTTTTTTTTTCATTACACTAACATTTAACCCGTGGCTACAATATTAACTTCCTGTTTATATCCCACTAGCGAATGCCCGCGACTTTGTTTGCATAAAATTTCTTATTTCCCCTGGGAAGTATTTAAGAACTGTTAAAGCGAAAGAATCCCATCAAACATTATTTTGACACTTCTAGCTATGGCGGAATTTTTACCTAGTAATGTGATTTAGCGACAAGTATATTATTGTAAAGTTTTATCAAAATCAAATGAAGCTTAGTTTTCATAATACATCGTTGGTTTTAATTGTTTTATATTTAATGGCCCTGTTAACCAAGTCATTTTGGATATCACTTTACAAAAATTATATTACTTCCTCTCCTCTATAAATATAGGTTTTATTATCTTTGTTTTTATCCCGATTCAGGTTAGCCCTTGACTACTGAAATCACACCAGGTGGTCAGTAATGGTACAAGCAGGCTGACCTGTTAGGGTTTCACAGCAGTTACATAAGCGCGCTGCCTACCGAAACGCAAAACCACTTAGCGGCACGGCTTTGTTCACTTCCATTAGACCTGAGAAAATTCCCAGATTTCCCTTACCAAGGATTTACCCCGGGATATAAAACTGGAAAGACCACAGTGCTCAAAAATGCAAAGTTCGTTTGGTAAGAAGCGTTCTCTGTGTAAAAGATACTCTGTGTAACCACGTAAGTTCTTCCGACGGCAAATTTCATTTAGCCGAATTTCACGCAGCTCTCTGAGACGTTATAGTTAGGCCTGTACATGAAGACTATTTAAGTTAAATAGGGTCATAAAGAGCGTGGCCAGGTGATAAATTACACAATAGGTACCTGTAGACAAAACTGGTCGTCAAAAGCTGCCATACATATGACGTCCCGCATGACGTAGGTCCAAAACATGGTCTGCTTTATAATGTCGATATTTCTTATTATGTTAGTTTCACAATTTATTAGCATAAACAATGTAACAGAATGAAAAAAAAAGTAATATTAAAAAATATAATAAAAAGAAGAGATTTTATTTTTATTTAATTTTAATATTAAAAAAAGAATGCTATAAAATAAATGAATATTCTTTTTACATAATAAGAAAAGTATGAAAAAAGAGACAGATGATTGGCGAGCAAGCAGGTGGGCCATTTGCTTGGTTTCAGCAGAAATTATAACCAGAGCAACACTTCGCAGGGCATGCAAGGAACACGTTCTACAATAGGCCGATTGGCGCAGTTTGCAGAGACCCTGCTTTCTTAGCCCAAGGCCGTGGGTTCGATTCCCACAACTGGAAAATATTTGTGTGATAAGCATGAATGCTTTTCAGTGTCTGGGTGTTTATAAATAAATATAAATATACTACGACAATACACACATCGCCACCTAGCCCCAAAGTAAGCGTAGCTTGTGAATATATATAAATACTTAGAATATATACATATAAACAAACAATTATATGTATATTCTAATTATTTGTGTATATTTTACATAAAAATATTCATCAGTCATCTTAGTACCCATAACACAAGCTACGCTTACTTTGGGGCTAGATGGCGATGTGTGTATTGTCGTAGTATATTTATTTATTTAATATAACAAAAAAAACTGCGTCCATTAACCTGAGGCGTAGGTGTTAAGCCTGATGTGCCTGATCACACCAGCAACAACATTCTTAAGAACGTCCATCCTTAATTTTGATAATATATCATGGATTTCCGCAAAGTAACGCCTGCTTCTATCCAATCCTTAAGAACGGTACACAGAATTGCTGCAATTCTGCTTGGCGGCAGGCATAAGTATTGCGTTTCTTATCTTTCGACAGTTTGTTTAAATTGATTAAAATTAAACCAGTCAGTGATAATCCCTACTCCCTACTAATATTATTAATGTGAATGTAAGTTTGTTTGTTGCGCTTTCACGCAAAAACTACTAAACCGATCCTCACGAAACTTTGTACACATATTCTTGGAAGAGTTAGAAGTAATATAGGATACTTTTTATCCCGACATTAAGCTCGGTTCCTGTGGGAGAGGGGATGAAAGTGTTTGACGATTTTAAACCATAACTCCGACAAATTATAACCGATTTAAATAATTATTTTTGTACTATAGAGGTTGTGAGGTACTGTTTTATGTTTTTAATTTTGCCCAAACTTTGTGTAGATCTACACTCTAAAAAAAGAAAGCCAACTAAGAGAGATTTTTTCTTAGTTGACGTTATATAAATTATAACAATTATGATAATAAACATAACAACAAAAGCTGATTAGTTATAGCAGCAAGTTCATTATAGATTGAGCTAACAATGTAGGTATGTTCATTGATTCTAACAAATAAATACGTTGTTTCTATTATTATTTACTTCTTTGTATGATTAGATAGTTTTTAAATATTTAGCTTAAACAAGTACGTAAATTGAATCAGTTAAGAATATGCCTTAGTTAAGTAACAATAATAGGAGCAATACTGTTGCCCAGACCATTGAATTATGGTAAACAATCATTATCATCTTATTGTAATTATGTTCAGGTTAGGCTCGTATGGAATCAAGATGCTTGATCACAACAATCACTATCTTGTTAGGAATAACCAATTTTTTTTTAGAGTGTAATGAATGTGGTTGGAGATTGAGGACAGAACTCCTCAGCGGACAGCAGCAAACCCCTCATTTAAGGCTTAGCGATACCGAATCTCACATCAAAAAACAAAATCGAACGCAGACGAAGTCGCGGGCAATAGCTAGTTTTATATATTTTGTACATACACAAAAACAATTCCGCTCGATTTAAAAAAAAAAATTATGACTAAATACCTACAAGCAACTGTGCTATATGAAACATTTTGAAAATGTTTAAATGTGTTATCATTTATCTCGTCACTTAAACAAAAAATCCTCTCGATATACAAAAAGTTAATGGGTACTGTTGTTGCTTCAAAGTCAAAGTCAAAGTCAAATATTTCTTTATTCAAATAGGCACATAGATGGCACTTTTGATGCGTTATTATATACAAAATGTGTACATAGCAGTGAGTAGTGATGGCGATAACTACAATCGTAAACTTAAAACTAAAGCTACGAGGGTTCCAATCGCGCCCTGGTCTAAGAAGAAGCCCACAACAAACTTAGCCGGGTGTTCTTTTTGTTATCACCATCTCACATTGTCATTAGAAAATATTTAAGAAGCAACCTGGTTAGAGCAATTGTTTACACCCAAGCTTTTTTATCGCTTACGTAATCCTTTATACTATAATAGGCCTTTTCAATAAGCATTCGCTTAATACAAACTTTGAACTTCTTTAGTGACATCCCCAAGATATCAACCGGTAATTTATTGTAAAATTGTATACAATTTCCTTTAAATGAATTGCTTATTTTGTGTAGTCTAGTGTACTGCACTGCAAGTTTATTTTTGCTTCTAACGTTCAAATTATTGCAGTCACATTTTCTTTTAAATTTTGATATATTTATTACTAAATTTAATAAAGATTACTTGTCACAAACAGGCTGAATCATAAGAGATGAGGATTGATTTTTTTATATAAGTTTTCAGAAACAAGGAAACTAAAAAATAATACAAAAAAAAATTTTAACTTTAATATGCCGCTTTACGTTTCCTAGCACTATTACAAACGACCGTTAAGTAAACCTTTTTAGATTTCACACAAGCTTTTTGATTGTTGGGGGAGTTGTTAACAATAATACCAGCAAGCGAACGATCGTCTCATCCATTCTGTACACTCTTTCAAAATAATTCTTCTGAATTCAAAACTTTTGTTGTTCAGTTTAGTTGTGTAGTTTAATCATCCGCTATAAAAATGCAATGCCAGTTAAGTTAAACTCTTTAAGAACTTCACCAAAGTTTTGGACAGTTTATTTAGGTTGATTAAAACGAAGCCTGCAAGTCAATGATTATCTCATTTATTGTGTTCACTCTTCCAAAAGAATTCCTCTCAATTTAACATTGAAATGTCATTAAAGTCAGTTTATTACTTTCCGGGGTTTTCGGAGAAGATAACGACTGCTCTTAATTATTCTTCAGATAGCTGATCTAATCGAGTTAAATTTTATTACCTTTTATTTGTAATAGAATCTTCTAGAATACAATATTAAAACTTCTACGCTAATGTTGCAGAGATAGGACTTTAATAATACTAGTTTTAGTTTCATTCATTACATTTGACATATAATCAAACAGTTGCTTTTGCCCCTATAATTGCTTAATACAGAATGAATGATTGAGAAAGTAATGATTTTACTTTTGTACAGCTCAGGTACCGTTTACAATGTTGACAACAAAACGAACCAATAATAATATCTCACAAAAACTGTATAGTTATCTATTTGGAAAAAATATATTTAGATTTGAATTATTACTTCTAAATTGTATGAAGCAATTTTTTTTTTATATTCAACAACAAGTTAGCCCTTGACTGCAATCGCACCTGGTGGTAAGTGATTATGCAGTCTAAGATAGTAGCGGGCTTTAGCCTGTTTGGGAGTATTTTACCGAGTCATACCCCTAATCGATTTCTAAGCGACATCGCATTGGAATCGCTTAGCGGCACGTCTTTGTCGGTAGGGTGGTAACTAGCCACGGCCAAAGCCTCCCACCAGACAGACCAGAGAAAATTCAGAAATTATTCCAAATTGCCTGTGCCGGGAATCGAACCCTGGACCTCCTACTTAAATTCACAGCGCCTTACCACTGCGCCAGGAAGGTTGTCAATTATAACTATTTAAGCAATTCAAAGTTCTAATGAATCTTCTACGTCACAACATGTAATATGGCGTAGCGTACCTAGGTATATATAGTCAGGTGGACTACCGCTAACACAACCTTATGTCGTATTCTCTAACCACGTGTCCTGGGACCTTACAACCGTCGCTTGAAACAGTATTATCACAAAATTACAGTTTATTTCAGATTCTTTGACTTCCTAAAAATAATGAACATAGTTTTGAAACGAAACGTCAACAGTGTAATTAGTTATACTGCTTAAAGTGATGGTAATAAGGGCCCTATTAAATAATTAAACTTTTCGTTTGCTGAAGCACTTTAATTCGTTAACCAAACGTTCTTTCGAGAGCACAAGTTTAGCAATTAAATTTTACATACAAACCTAACTGTTTTGTTTTTGAACAAACGTGTTTGCAAAATTTTTTAATCTTTGTAATCTTCATACACAGTAATATAATCCAAAAACGATTCGTACGATTATCCATAAAAACTGCAACAAAATCATCTCGGATTAATGGAAGCCCCCTTTTGTTTATTTTATTACTTTTTTTTTATTGATTATATTCAGGATTTTAGTACATTAGGATTTTTAGTAGTTTAGGATTTTGTACAGCAGCTACATAAATACCTCATCAGTGAAAATTTCAATGTCTAGCTACCACGGTTCATGAGATGAATCTGCCTGGTGACAGACGGACAGACAGACAGACGGACAGCAGTCTTGGTAATACGGTCACGTTTTACCCTTTGGATTCAGAACCCTAAAAACGACTACAAAAATATATATGAAAACGTATTCACTGATTTAATATATCTTTTATTCATTTAAACATTTAATTAGGATGGTAAATTACTCGTTATTGATACAAAAATAATTGCCCTCAGGAATGCTTATAAAAAATATATTATGTACTAGCTGTTGCCTGCGACTTCGTTAGCTTTTGTTTTTGTTTTTCGAAAGACATGTGCCTCATAAATGCGGCAGCACTTTATGTATTTAGGATAGCTAAGCCTGGTGTAAAATCGTCAAACACTTTCGTCCCCTCTCCCGAGTGAACTGAGCTTAAAAACGCATCCTATATTACTTCTTATACCTTCAGGAATATGTGTACAAAGTTTCGTGATGATCGGTTAAGTAGTTTTTGCGTGAAAGCGTAACAAACAAACTTATATTCACATTTATAATATTAGTAGGGATTATGTATAGTACTTCGGCAAGTAGAACATTACAAAAAACTTTTACAAAAAATCTCTAGGGAGACTCGACCTTCCGGTATACTTATTTTTTTAATTACAACGTAAAGGTGAGGTAAATGATATATAGTTGGCAGCAGAGTAAGATATTAAATCAATGGTTGGAAGCCGGCCAATTTTTTAACGTTGACATTTAATTTATTTGAACTCTTTTTGATCTCGATATCATTATAAATGATGTACTCGATATATTACCTGTCGTTTTTCGATTAGTTTGACGTTTCATCAGCCTTTGTTGTCATGGTAACGCCATGTCACAACAAATGATCAATCAAATTATAGAGCTATCATAATTTTGTGCTATTAGTGTCTCACGGTGTAGTAATGTTAATTCGATCAAACATTGTATAGTAACATACTATGTAACATATGCCAACGAATTTATAAATTTTTAAAATACATGTTAATTAATTATTTATTGTTATATTGGATAGAAGCAGGCGTTACTTTGCGGAAATCCATGATATATTATCAAAATTAAGCTTAATTTGCTATACTCCGCGAAAAGCAGGAGAATCTGTGTGGTGTAATTTATAATTTCTTCAATCCTTATACCCCACACCAAACATATTATATATTGTTATATGACAGCCGGTTGGCGCAGTGAGCAGCGACCTGGCTTTCTGCGTCCAAGGCCGTGGGTTAGATTCCCACAACTGGCAAGAAAATATCGTGTGATGAACATGAATGTTTTTCAGCGTCTTTGATGGCGCTGTGTGTATTGTCGTAGTATATGTATTATTTTTTTTTTATTATTACGTATATATATATATAGTGTAGGAGTTTATTATATTTATATATATATATATATACATATAGTGTTTATGTATATATTTGTAAATATATTTATATGCACCACCTACCTACCTCTCGTCTTGAGCAGTGTTTTACGCCATCGGTTGCCTGGAAGAGATCGCTGTGTAGCGATAAGGCCGCCTATATATCATAATATACATCTTATAAATTAGTTTTTTTTATAATTACATTTTTTGTACAATAAAAGTGTATTCATAAAAATTTTGGAACAAACCGACTTGATACAATTGCTTACAGTCACTATGAGACGCAGGGCGTATTTCGGCATTGGTGGAGTGGAGAATTATTAATATGCATATAAGACTTTCTGGGAATCGCGGCCTAAGCGCTTTAGGGCTAAGCTTCTGTTCTCATTCCACCAGTACCGAAATTAATAGATGGCCTCCGTATAAGTCTAAAAGCGACGGTAAGCGACTGTGTCAGGACGGTCGTCTCCAAATTTTTTATATGCATTTTTAAAATTAAATAGGCTAGCCTTCACCTTCGGGCACTTACTGCCCCGATACTCTGGTAGTATGACTCAAGCCGGGCCATAAAACCCCGCACAAATTACGCCATCACGGTTGAATTGGATTAAATTTAGCACAGATATAAATTATAGTTTGAAATATAGACAAATTTTTAGTCCTTAAAAATGCATGGTTCACTTGCAATAGATTTGTTTTTGTTTTTCACAGATCTAGACCTGCATTTGTTATTTTTATTTTGCATAGTGGTAATATAGATATAAGAGAATAACATAGGCGTACCTACAAATCAAAATTTCCACACGAACCAAGTCGCGGCCAACAAAGAATCTATACTCATATTATAAATGCGAAAATGTTTGGTTACCTATATCTTCGTCTCAAAATTTGAACCAATCTTGGTGAAATTTGGTACACGTTACAATTTTGGAGATGGACTAAGGATAATATTTTTATTTTATGAAAACCCAAACTAAATGCGTATTAAGTCGCGTGCAACAGCTAGTATATTATTTAGGTTTAATAATAGGGATAGGCGTAGCAGGCGTAAAGAGGGATTGTTTCCAGTAAAAACACCAAAACAGAAATACCTTCCAAACGCGAAGAGCTATCAAGACAACTAATTCGTCACATGTCACCTCCACGATGGCTTTCGGCCTTGGCCCGCGCTGTCTGGGCAACCTTGGCTCGCTTTCTTTTTATTTTTCTTCACAACACCCGCCTTAATTGGAAGTCACATCTTCAAGAAACACGCTTTGATGGGTGGTAGAAGTATTTTAATTGCAAAGTCTTCCTTGATTAATGCGTGATATTAATTCGCATGTTATATTTATTTTTTGATGAGCTCGTATACCTAAATCTAGCTTGAATAAGTATGGTGCAGGAAGGCTGATATTAGAAGGTTGTAACAAAACGAATGATTCTGCACACGACCATGGATATTTTGATGTTTTTCAGCATTAAATGTCTCCGTCCCTTTTTTTGCACTAATTTTATTCAAAAAATAAAATCGATTGGTTGCTTAATAAGTGAATAAAAACTAATAAAAACACTTGGCCAGGCAATTGCGTTGTGATTTCTTCATGACTTTCTGAAGAAAAAGCCATAAAATACTTTGTTGTCTGTCTGCAAGTCAGTCAACAAAGTATTTTAGGTTTATACCTACCAGGTATAAACCAAAAAACCAAAAAACTACCATGGGTTACGTGATTTCCTGTTAAGTTATGTAATCCTAGAAATAAAAACAAACCGACTGCCGTTTGTGAGACGGTTCGTCGACTCATTGGTAGTGATTTACTATTGAGGAGTCCAAGAGCCTCGATCTATTAATGTCTTATTAATAATTTTTTGAAAGTCGTATAAAAATTTCGGAACCGACAGGATTTGAACCTGCGACTCTTTGACAATCGCGGCCTGAATGTCTTTATCAGATCATGACAATTCTAAAGTATTGGATTAATTTGTAGTGATTGACTGTTGAGGAGCCCCAGAGCTTCGATCTCTGAATGTCTTTATCAGATCATAACACTTATTAATCTAGAAAGTGTAAACGTTTTTTATCCACGTTTCTGATACGTGCCGCTATGATGTTGAACGCCCTCCCGGTAACTGTGTTTCCTGCCACGTATAATTTAAGTACCTTCAAGGCTAGAGTGAATAGGCTTTTTCCAGGCAAGCGTGCTCCAACCTAGACATCATCCTTGCTTTCTAACGGGCATGATTGTCGTCAAACGCTGGCCTATCGTTAATAAAAAAAAAAAAAAAACCCTTTAAAACAAAACAAAATCATATCAGTTTATTTTGTATCTCCACTGATACAAAAGCCGGGTATTGTGTTATGACTGAGGCTCGCCATAAGTAGCCATCAAGGCATTGATTGCTGCCATTAGCCAACAACTGCCTTGGCCCGATCCGTGCATTATAGCTGCTTAGCCGGACACGCGATCGGCTAATAGACAATTAGCCTTTACATTACACTGAGTGATGCTGTTATTGCAAAATGATTAGTACCGAAAGTAGAGTTCTTAGTTTTTTTACCTACACTCAGTGACGTGCTTACAGGGTATGCACAGGGAATGCACTAAGCGGGCAGATAATATAAAATGAAAAAAATCTCCAGTAAGAGTTATGAAAACCCTTCTCTTAAGTTTTTATAACTCGTACTGGAGATTTTCTTCATTTTAAATCATCTGCATACCCTGTGCATACGCTCTATGCACGCCACTGCCTACATTGGAGGAAATATCAATCTGAAATCTTGTTTCAAAGTGTATCATTGTAAAAATGACCTTTGAAAAGTACATCGAAACTACAATGTTTCCTACAAGATTGCGCTACAGTCGCTATAAGACTGATATAAATGCATATACTAATTTCATTATCGGCAGTTGGCGAGCCATAGCTTAGTGGTCAAAACGCTCAGGCCATGGTTGCCAGAGAGTTGCAGGTTCAAATCTTGTCAGTTCTGAAATATGCATTTTAAGTTAATGTAAAATAATAAGTTAATTTCTTAGATTAAAGGTTAACTGAAGGAGACCGCTTAAAAAAAATATTCAAAATTCATTTATTTCAAGTAGGACTAATATAAAACGATAAGACGCACGCACGGTACGCCGCGTCCCGAAATTTACGCGGGCGAAGCCGCAGGTCATATCTAGTAATATTATGAATGTGAAAGTGTGTGAAGTTACTTTATTACGCAAAAAGGGCTGAACGGATTTAGATGAAATTTGGCATGCATGTAGCTTTTACATGGAAAAGAATAATATGGGCTACCTTTTATCTCGATTCCTTAAGCAGTTCCAAAGTGTTTACGAGCTAAGCCGCGGGCAGACAGCTTTGAAATTTAGTATAGGTACAAGTCACCTATGCTATGGAAAAGGACATGTACTTTGTTACAGAGATAGGTTGTAGTCTGGATTAGCATATAGGCTACTTTTTATCCCGGTAAATAAGAGAGTTCCCGCGGAAATAAAACAACCTTAATCGATGCGAAGGGTAGTCACTGGTATCAGCTTAGTAACATTATAAACGCGAAATTGTGTTTGTTAATTTATCTATACACTTACGGTATAAAAACATAAGTTTCGTGAGAGTATTCATTTAAAAACTGACATATAAATAATACTAAAAATCACGCATTTAGATACATCATAGAATTGTGTAGTATTGCGAAGGTGAAAACAAAGGTGTGTGGTATTCTAAAAGGTCATGTTTTATAGCGGGTGACACGCTTTCCGCTTTTTCATATGCGTTGTGAAAATTCATAGAACAAGCGCGTAGTTCGGTTTTATTTTCGGAAGAATTTGTTCATATATTTTATGGACACAGCTGTTCTTTGTATATACCTGCTCGTTTATTTTATGATTTATTTTTACAAGCTTTTACCCGATTGATAGAACCTACAGCGTACAGATTCACTGAGATATGTGAATAACTGTAAAGTATTATTATGTGGACACAGTTTTACAATTTTAAGTGTAAATTTCTGGTTCAGTGGTAGCCATGTTTGACAGCCGGTTCGCGCAGTGGGAAATTTTTAGTGTAAATTTCTGTTTCAGTGGTAGCCATGTTTGACAGTCGGTTAGCGCAGTGGGCAGCGATCCTGCTTTCTAAGTCTATGGCCGTGGGTTCGATTCCCACAACTGGAAAATGTTTGCGTAATGTTATTCGTTTTCTGGGTGTTTGTTTGCATATTATAAGTATTATAATATAGGTAATATATTCATAAAAAAATGTTCATCTGCTATCTTAGTACTCATAACATAAGCTACGCTTACTTTGAGGCTAGATGGCGATGTGTATATTTTCGTAGTATATCTATTAACTACGTATCACGAGGTTTTGTGGTACATTCTAGGGTTGGGCCCCAAATTCGCATTGGAGTTTCTTGGAATAGGATTTAACACCCTCGTGCCTTTTAAAGCATGACCAACAATTACTGATGGTTTTCAAACTATAATCATTACAATCACTATCTCTTGCTAGAAAAGTGGCCTGTTCCCAGCAGTCGGACATTGATAGCCTGAGGATGAAAATCATATACATGAAGGTTTCTTCAGTATCCACGTTACCAAACTAGATGGCACAACAAGAATCTACTTAGCGCTATTTAAGTTTTCACGAAAGAAGGGCGTAGATGTACATATACAATCCAATGATGAAAGGCCGAAGGACGGGGCGTCATCCCCGAGCACATCACCAGCTCGGAAAAAGTACTTGTTATTGTTACGGTCGAGTGCAATACCAAAGCTTCCGTACAGGAAAGTAAAACCCTTATGGCCCAGCGTGCTCTCCAAAGCACGAGGATAAACCACGCAAAATTCATAGCGTAAATTTATAGCATGAAGGTACACAAGCCCAATATATACAGAACGCGGTAGCTTTGCAGCAAAAACCTACATAGGACATTTTAGCCAGCCACATGTGAGTTGTTTACGTTCAGCCAGATAGCCCTAAAGGCATTTAAATATCCACTGTGTATTTTGTACATTCGGTCTTTGTGATTGATTTGTCGGCCACCTCCATGTTTCCAGCTATACTTACATTTTATGGTGAATGAATGAATGAATTAATGAATACACTTTTATTGTACACCACATAAACATATAGAAAAATTGTAAATAAAAAATTAACGGAAAGTACAAACTTTGGCGGCCTTATCGCTACATAGTGATCACTTCCAGGCAACGCAGGCAGGTCAAAGGAAATCCTGTGGTGCAATAAATATTCTTTATTTTATCTTCCTACGTACTATTCGCTAGTTACACTTTCTTCTAGGGCTTCTTGTTTCTTGCTGAGAGCTGCTTCTGTTAGCTCGCTTGATTAGAAGTGCCGAGTCCGCGGATGGAGCCCTGGGACTTTTAAGGAAATTTATCCCAATATCTCTATCTCTTAATGATAAGGAAATTCGCATCGAATTATCTCTACGGATCTGACGGAGAGTAACAAAAGCTACTCTTTATCTTATGTAAACAAACAAACAATTCCCACGGGATTGGCAAAAAAACCGTAATAAACGCGTACGTAGATCGTGAGCTACAGCTTGTCGTTATAATTTGAAAAATCAATATACTAGGTGTATCTTTATACAACGTGGAACAGAATTACGAAATAATAGTGAAGGGTGCGTAAGTATATTTCAAAGAGATCACCCTGTAAAAATATTAAAACAATAGAAGCATATTTATTTTTCCACGAATTAAAGTGACTTTTGACAACCCTGTTGAAGATGAAAGACCGACACGCGCATAGCGCCTACGCTACGCGACGTGCACCTAATTAAGAGACAGCAGTAACTTGATTTGAATTTTGCATGTGATATTAGGGCTGTATCGGATTTCTTTCAGTCAACACATTGGCAGAGGTTCACTCAAAAACTATTAGGTTTTCAGTCCCACATATAAGTATTAGAGACAGTACACAATGTACTTTTAAAGCCTGTATTATTTTGTTTTTCATTTACACGTTGTATTAAGTCACCCGACCAATAATAAAAGCATTTTTAATGGGTAAAGCCACCATCTACGGTTAATGAGAAAGTTGTACCTATTTGTCAAATTATAACATATTTTCAGTAGGCAGTAAAATTGTTTTATTACCTTTAAATAGGAGACGTCAAGCTTTAAAACGGCAATCAAAATTTTACGACTTTATAATAAATTTCATAATAACTTACAATCTTTATAGCGAGCATAAAATTTAACGTGGATTTACTTAGCGGGGGAGCATATTCGAAAACACCTTTTAAATTTACATTTATTATTTCCCTACTCAAGTTTTACGGACGTAAAAATAACGCTAATACCGAACGATACAATCTGAACACAAATTTAGTAGGTAGATAACAAAATTTAGTAGGTAGATTTTTTGTTTATGTGAGATAGATAATGCATGAAACTATCTCCCTCATTACTCAAAAATGTAAGTTTTTTATTCTACTGCAAGTTAGCCCTCTGCTGGAATGATGACGTAGTCAAAAAAGTAGAGGGCTCACCACGGGGAGTATGGCATTCATATCAAAAACATATCCCTGATCAGTTTATATGCGGCATCGTATTTGAACGCTAAATCGCTTGGCTGTACATATTTTGGTAGATTGGTAACCAAGCCGAAGACTCTAAAAAGAGAGAACAAGAAACTAAACAATTATAAAATCTGAAATTGCATTGTTGAATATCGAATCCGGAACATCTGTACCTCCGAACCCCCTGCGTAAACAAAAACCAAAACAATTATGGACAAGTGTCGGATTTTCTGTTGAGTAGGTATCTAAGTAAAGTTTTAAGTTTTTTTATCTTCGTATACCGGAAGTAACCCGGAGTCAGTTTCTTGGATTTACCTTATTCCCGTACCTCAAAAAGCAGATCTCAGTTATTTTCTCTAGGGTCTAAGCTTCCTAAACTTTCCTCTCCCACGAGAGAGTATGTCTAACGAAATGTACAGGGTCCGTGGGATATATAATATGAAGAATGATGCTTTTTGATAAGAGCTAAACATTTAGTTACCCTAAGTTACATTCTCAAATCGACATCGCAAATTTTAATTTTAACTATATTTAAAATTATTTACTTATGTAATTTTTTATCACACTCGATTTAAATGTTAAAAAACTGAATACCTTTTGAACTCGCACTAATAAGCAATAATTAAAGACCAATTTAAAGGGTATAAAACATCAATTAGGGTGGGGTGATGAAAGAAATATTTGTAAAGGGATATTTATAACGGCAACAAAATAAAAAATAAAACTGGGTTGACTTATTGAGTTATTATTAAAGTTTTCGTTTTCTTGAAAACTCGCCATTATTTTGACAGCCGATTGGCGCAGCGACCCTGCTTTCTGAGTCCAAGGCTGTGGGTTCGGTTCTCACAATTGGAAAAATGTTGGTGCGTTATACATAAATGATTTTCCGTGTCTGGGTGTTTATCTGTATATTATAAGCTGTTATGTATATAATAAATAAAAAATATTATCAGTCACCTTAGTACCGCTTACACAAGCTACGCTAACTTTGGGGCCTACATGGAAATGTGTGTATCGTCGCAGTATATTTATTTATTATTTATTAATACTTATCACTCAAATCCAGTGCTTCGCTACCCGTAGTTGAACAGACCAACCTATATAACAACGAGGCAGATACAGTATTAGTTACATTATGAAATATTTCCTTTATATAGCCGGTATATAACCTAACCTAACATGATAATCTCAGCCCAGACTACATAATATCAGATATGGGACATGATATTTGAAAAAATCTTTTGTCTGCTTCCGAAGGTTGGCGCATCGCCAAAGTCTAACCATAATGTTAGGCATCTCGTAACTGACATCCACATTTGGGTCATATAATATTATTTCACCCAAAGTACGCACTTGGTAGGTTCATTTAGGCAATTCAGGTTTGAAATTTTCATATAGATCGAAATTGGCTTAGCTGAATTTTAGAAACGTCTGTTTTCATTGAATGCTATGTTTCCTTTTTTATATTTATACTTAGTTACTAGAAGCGGTGATAACCTTATGGGTAAGTTCTGCCTACCTTTTGGGCGTAAATAGTTTTATCCCCGACAAGCATAACAACTTTTCGGAGCGCTTTAAAACTCGAGGAAACCTGTGTAGTTCTGCATAAAGGCGTATTAACTCTACTTATCAGTACTTGGCCAGCGTTGAAGACTACGGCCCAGACTCTTCTGATTCTGAGAGGAGACCCGTGTGCTGTCCTGTAAGACGATGATGGTGAAAGCTGAAAACTAAATCGACTTTTCTCTTCAAGGTCAATGCTATGGAAAGCGATTATCTTTTCCTGTAGGTATAAAACAGTTCCAGCATCGTTGAACTAGGGGCTAGCATGTTCTATAACCTATCCCAAAGCCTTAGGTGGTAACATGGTCGGGTCTAAAATATTTAGAGATTTTCAGTAAGAGTATGCACTGTAGTGAGAAAACTGCTGTGTTCCATCCCACTGTTATAAGTAGAGTAGTTATTACAACTAACATGACGTGACGATAATCGTTTTAACCCGCAATCCTGCACTGGAGCAGCGTGGTGGGCTACACTCTAAATCCCACTCTTCCATGGGGAGTCATGTAGTAATGATGATAGTATATTATTAAAGAGATCTGGTATTTTGATTTCCTTTGAGATTGTTGAACTATTTTAATCGGCTAGGTGGACCATAAGTTAAAACTTTACAAACAGACAGAAAGACACATTTACACATTTAATGCATTTAAGAAAAACATTAAAGAAAAGATTAAGATATGTCGAAGTACGCACAATTTAACGTAAAGACTATTATCTCTTACTTATCTTAATATTTAAACTAATGTTTTGTTATTATTAATGTAAAGTTTACTGTCAAATTTTTATGAAAATTATACAAACACACTTACGTAAAGAAAATCTAATTTTATTGTTTGTTTTTATTTATTTAATCGCACTTATTTTTCATATTTTAAAAAACAAACTTTATATTGAAAAGTAATGAGGAGATGGTTTACATTATAGACATGTTTGAAAAAATGGTGTGTACAAACTTTCATTTGATATTAGCGTATAATATAACCAAAAGTTGATAATTAATTTTCAATATAAATATTGCTAGATGAATACGCATCCAGTTCATTAAAATGGAAGGTTCAATAAATTCACTAATTTGTTCAAACTCCTGAACAAGCATCACATAACATTAATTCTATTAGGAAAATCATTCATTTAATCAAAACCTTCTCGTTATATACAGGATCTCAATTCATCCTTTATACATTTCGTATTGCCATTCCCAATCGCCCGACCTTTGTAGGTTCGATCGAGTTTAACTTTAGTAAATTTGTAAGACTTAAACTAGGTCAAAGTTATAATACTTAGTACGATATGTGTATGTGAAGAAATGTATATCTTTAGGACAATCTTCTATATCTTATATATATATTTCTTGTGTGCGTGTGTATGTCACTGAACTCCTCCTAATCGGTTGGACTGATTTGAATGAATATTTTGGTATGCGTTTGGGTGGCACCCTGGATGGTTTAGATTCACAAATTTGCCCGACAGATGGCGCCGGGGTCCGCTAGTATATATATATAAGAGAAAGTGAGTGGGTATGTTCCGTATAGGCTCCGAAACGGCTGGACCGATTGCAATGAAACTTTCAGGGAATCTCCGGATTAACCTGGCGAGTAATCCTGTAAAGTTTGGTGACGATCGGAGCACTCCTATTTTTGAACAGTCAAACTGTCAAATACAGCTTTTATTTACTATGATGATATTCTATTGTTGGGTGTACATGGGTGTAGATAATGATCTTCACCCACTCGAGAAGAGAATAGAAGAGAATGAATACGGAGAGAAATAAATGATTTTAATATATTATGAGACTTAAATTAAAAATTTAATGATGTAAGTTTATTGTTTAAATAAAATAAAGCAAAATCTAGCCCGGCGAAGCGGGCTGGGTACGCAGTACGCTAGTATATTATAAATTCTAAATAATTTCTGTATATTTTGACGACCTCCCTGGCGCAGTGGTGAGCGGTGTGGTTTTAAATGCGAGGTTTCGGGCTCGACTTTCGGCACGGGCAATTTAAGAATTTATAATTTCTGAATTTCCTCTGAACTGGTTCTGAATCGGCTAGTTGCTACCCTACCGACAGAGACATGCCGCTTAGTGATTGGATATGCTGGTACGATGTCGCGTAGAAACCATTAAGGGTTTCTACGCGGTTAATTGGTTTAATATAACTGCCATAGGTTAGTTTGTTACCATCTTAGATCGCATCAACAATTTTCAGGTGTCATAGCAGTCAAGGGCTTACTTGAAGTGAATTAAAAAAAAGTTGGTTTCTGCTACTAGCTTATTATGCTGTTTTTTGGCAATACTTTCTATGTCATCTTCAAATCTTCAGCCTGGAGTCCACTGCTAGGCATAGATCTTTGTGGAGCGTTATAAATCTGAAATCCAGAACCACTTGCTTCCAGCGACTCGTTGAATGTTGTCTATCCGCCTCATTGGGAGTTGACCAACGCTGCATTTAACGGTGCGAGGTCGCAATTTCAACACTCCAAGGTGTTGAAATTGCGACCTCGCACCGTTCACCCCAACCTTCATCGGTTCTCACAAGTATGTGCCTCGCCCATTGCCACTATACCTTAGCGACTCGTTGAGCTATATCAGTAACTCTAGTTCTTCTACGGATCTTCTTATTTCTGATTTTATCAGATTGAGATACTCCTAACATAGCTCTTTCGATCGCTCGCTGAGTGACTTTGAGCCATATGAGGAGGCCCATAGTTAGCTACTACGTTACAGATCCGTAAGTCATCACTGGCAACACGCACTGTTCGAAAACTGATTTTCAATTTAAAGATAGATATTTAGAAAGGGTAAATAAATTCTATATAATGAATAAAATATTCTACATATTGTTGCCGCAGCCTCATAATAAGGCATATTATTCAGCCTAGCCCTGTCCTACATTCCTAATTGCTCCCCTTCGTACCACCTTAATGACTTCCCCAATTTTCGACGGAATTCTGTTTTAAAATGAGTCTTCCCAGTTCTATGCGAGGCTTTGTTCTGTCTTTGCACGAGTAAGAATTGTGAAAAAATATGCGACGAATTGCATTTTTTTCAATTTCATAGACTCGGTTGAAGTTCTTTATTATATTTGCTCTCAGGTACTTATTACTTTTTATAGAACCACAGAGACAAAATTAATATAATTATAAATAGGATAGGAGCTAGACTTCACTTTCGGTGGTTCGAGTTAGAACCCCATCACGCACCTCTAACTTTTCTAAGTTATGTGCGTTTTTAAGTAATTAAAATATCACATGCTCCAACGGTGAAGGAAAACATCGTGAGTTAACCTGCATGTCTGAGAGTTCTCGATATTTTTTTCAAATGTGTGTGGACTTCGGCCTTAACCCCTTCTCATTGTGGAAGAATACCCGGGCCCTGTAGTAGGCCGGTAATGGGTTGCTATGATGAATAGGATATATCGAATCTGGTTAAAAGAGAGTACTGTAAGAACGAAGGACAACAAATTGTTTGGCCTGTTGCTTTTTTTATATTTGTGTGTTGCAACGCACAATTTTGTGTTTAATTCATTAATCTATACAAATATTATAAATGCAAAAGTGTGTACTTGCTTACACCTATGTGCAGCTTAATCTTGATGTAAATTTTTCCTTGTGTAGTTTTCTTCGTCAATAGCCTTTAACCATCCACTGCTCGACTAAATACCCATCCCAAAGGGATTTTGCCCATAATCACCACGCAGGGCAGGCTTGGTGATCGCAGTAGATGTTACGTAGAAGGTACATAATAGTAGCGAAGGACGCTGCTGCCCGTTTTCCATTATATTCCCTTCGTCTTACGAAACCCGTCATCGCACGGCATGTAATGGAAATGGATATATATATATATATGTATAAAAATAGGTCAGTAAAAAAGACTCGCGGGATTTATAAAAAGTGCATGTGTAAATTGCATGGCTTAGTCGCTTAACTTATGGTCGTAAAATATCGCATAGTTTGTGTCCTGGAGAATACCGTTTATCTCGTGAAAATAAACAGCTCCTACAGGATTTTTTAAAACTCACGTAGAAAAATTCGCTATCGACAGCTCAAAGGTCTATTTCTTATGCCCAATCCCTTCTATTCTTTATTTTCAATCTGGGTCCATTGAATTTTTAAGATATCCAACATAGAAGTTCAATGGATACGTACACATATGTACGAGACATCTAAACCTTAAGAAACAATGTTGAAAAAATGTGTACCTGTTCTATACCCTCAGTACAAGGTACGCTTTCATTGTAGAGCAACGAACGCAGCGAATGTGTGTGTAAGGTTTAGAAAAGCAATTAAAATACAGAATGCCTTATTTTAAAGTCAAAACACCGCCATAGAGGCCGTCCAAATTATTGGACAGTACATCAGCTGTAGCCTAATTTAATATTTGATCCATAAAGGTTCGCCACCTTGCATTAGACCAGCGAGGCAATTAAACCTATAAATCCTTCAATAAACGTGCCATCAAAATTAATTAACGAGTCTATAGCTCAATTAAACGTTTCTTTAGAAAAAATCCTCGTTGATCCCTAAAGGTTCGCCACCCCTACATTAGCCCAGAGAGGCAGATAAACCTATAAGTCTCTAAATAAACGTGCCATCAAAATTATTTAACGGTGCGTCTATGTCTTAATTATAAGTTTCTTTAGAAAACTGCCTTGTTGATCCAAAAACGTTAACCACAGCTGTATTAGACCAGCCAAGCTTTAAACCTCCAAATGCTTTAACTATTTAAAAAATTAATTAGAGGATTTAGAGGTTTCAATGTTTCACTGCATTAGATGCAGGGGTGGCGAACCTTTAGTCGTCAAAGAATTTTGACGGTACGTATAGACGTACCGTGAAACATTGAAACCTCTAAATCCTCTAATTAACATGTGTTCTAATAATTCAAGTAATAAGTGTACCACTAGTTTTAAGTGTCTCATTAATATTACCTATAACATAACATATACCTGCCTTTGAAGCTGTAATGCGATCAGAGAGACCATTAGGGCGTTTAATAGGTATCGGATTTACCATACTCCTGTACACGGGACATAAATTCTCCCGTAGTGAATCAAATTTGCATTTGAATCTAATTAACTCGCTCTATTGTTTATGAAACTACCTGTTTCACAAAATAGTGAAATAATAAACAAGACCTTGCTTCATCGATTTCAATTCCTTCATTTGCTGTTTTGATACAGATTGGTCGATATAATCGTACAAACATTATTTTATACAACTTCTTACGAGTAGTCGAAATGATATTAGTATAATATTATGTTTCTTTGTTCACGCAGACCGAACCGATCGACATCCCTGAAGTGAAGTGGAAAACAATGGAGAAAATTCAGAAATTGTAAATTTCCAAATTTTCCTTGGGTGTCGAACCCGGAACCTCAACTCATAGTTACCACTGCACCAGCGACGCCGTCAAAATGTATCTGTAAATATTTTAATGCTTCTTACATCACATTACTTATTATACGACCTATCTGTGAAAGTACACGGCTTAAAAACAAAATAAATCAACAGGTAATACCGTTCTCGGCTATATTTCGTTCAATTTCCGAAGGATTTACTCATCGAATTTACTCGTTGAATGTTCCGAAACGTATGTTTAACTAGCTTTTGAACGAACTGTGGCATTGGAAAGCCCTTAGTACGAAAGTTCAGAATTCAGGAAACTCGATGGTTTTCGAAGATCTAAATACCGTAAAAATAAAATAGACTTAAGATTTGTCTTTTTATTAACCAGTGTTCCTCTTGTAAGGTGAAATCAGTACGATACTTTGTATTCGCGTGTTGATTTAGAAGTACCCATTGGACCCATTTAACTTAACAACGTCATAGCTTGGGTACGAACGTCAAGCTTTTCGAAATTTCTCGACAACCAACACTGCATTATTAGGTATTATTGCTTATTTCCATTTCTCTTTAAAACTCCACCAACCTGACGTCTTTTTTCTTAGCACGACGTAGTGGAACGTTTAAATATTAAAATCAGTATTTATAAGTTTAACAACTTATAAATTTCTTTTGATCCCTTAACCAGATCGAAATTTGGTGACAAAGGAACCTGAAGAGTAAAATATTTCGAACGCTAAACCAATTTTTAAAATCATTCACGAAGACGAAGTTGGTTAGCAAAGTTTAAAAAATAACCGTTTAACATTGTCATCGTTCCGTATTTTTCAGAGTATCATTAAGTAAATTTTACTTTGACGATAATGATTCGATAATCGAAAAAATTATATCGAGAATTTCTTACTAAGAGTACCTAGTTTATATTAATGATGATTGCGCTTTGAAGCTGTTAGGCGATCCGATGGCTGAATTAAGACTATTAGACATAAGATATTATGTCGTATGTAGGTATCTACTCTTAAGTATGAGCAGAAAGTAATTACCTACAATCTTCGCTAAACAGACTTTCAAGCGCAGTGGTGACCGCTGTTTTATATGTGGGAGGTCTCAGATTTGATCCTCGGTGGGGGCAGTTCGGGGTTTATGATTTCTGAATTTTCTCTGGTATAGTCTGGTGGGAGGCTTACAACCGAGTGGCGTACACACAGGACCTATGCGAGCAGGTCATACAAATTGGAAAAAAATCCAGTTCGAGTTTTAAAATAACTTTAGGCTACATTGCAAGAATTCTAAAAAGCCTACCCTTAAATTTATATGGTTTGTACTGTACATTTTCTCCATTTCGTATCATTTGCGAGCTTGGTGCATACTCAGTATTCACGCCACTGATACAACCCAACCGACAAATACGTGCTACTAAACTTTTTTTTAAGATAAAAAAAAGTTATAGTTAAGTTTTAAAAACAGCTTCTGTGAATCGCTATCAGGTTTATCCAGATAGGGGTGAAAATGCATTATAGTCATTAGCCGTGCCACTAAATTCTCGTTAAGCTTCCGTTTTCCTGCAAAATGTCATTACGAGAGAATGCTGTTACAAGCTTTTGATACAAGCATTTAAGCTGAGCTTCATTGTCGGTAAACATATGGCTTTTTGATACAATTTCAGTATTAAGTATGTGTTTAAAGTAATTTAAGAGAATCCAGCTATGAAAAAAACTAGGTAGATACTAGCCAATTCGTGCACAACTGTTACAATCATTATATTTTTTTATCACTGTATTCTATTTTATTTATTTCGTATTCTATACATTTTTGAAGGTTATTTTTTTTTTTTTTTTTTTAAATTATGTATTTATATTAGAAATGTAGGCGACTAGCTTTTAGCTTAGATTATAATAATGAATACAAGTAGTAACAGTAGTTAAAATAACAATTATAGGCGGTTAGATATTAATTATTATAAGCATTTAAGATTTTAAGGTAACATAGATATTAGAAACAATTATTTAATACGATTAGATTACGTAACAATTATTATTAGAGCCTCCATTGGCGGTCGAGTACTTTCACGCTCGATAGCTCACCAAGAGTTCTCGACCGAGAATATGACATAAATAGACCACTCAGTCAGTCGACCCGGAGCATTGAAACAAGAAACATCTGGTCTTTTAATTGCGAAGCAAATCCTGCTACCTGAAGAACAGTGTCGCTACCCCCACCACGGGCTACGACTACCTGCAACACGGTGCAAGAACACGACCGGAGTTCGTAGCAGACGGACGCCGACCAGCGCACGAAACAGAGCTCAAACTCTGTCTCAGAACATAAAGCAGGGTTCTTATACCTGCCTTATTTCGCGCCTCGTCACCCTGTGGGACACGTTCCCTTGGCGTTGCTTCGGCATAAAACGCCGACGCGCCGAAACAAGAGTATTTGTATGGAATATATATTTTTGTACATATCTTTAATATTTATATGTTTATTTTATGTTAATTTAGTTTAAGATCCTAATATTTCACTAATGTTTGTAGTACCACCTACTAATTTCGTATAGCACTTTCTTGTATGCCTTTGGTTGCCTGGAACTGATCGCCTATAAACAGAGCATGCATATAAAATATCCTGCAAAGTGTTGCCCTGTGTCCATCAACCGGAGATGTAGATGTGAAACCTCATATTCCTGTAATTAAACCGGCAACCACGCCCTTCAGACCGGAACACAGCATCGCAACAATGCTGCTTAGCGGCAAAAAGAAGCATTGAGGTAGTAATTTTATTATCTATGTATTATTATATTCCACATTTACTTTCTGTACCGTTAACATTATTATATATAGTTTTGGTATTATTTATTTTACCATATATTTTGTTTTATTTATTTTATAATAGCTGACCCGTGCAACTCCGTCTGCACCAAATCGGTTATCAGCGGAAAATACGAATAAAATGACATCCTAGCTAAATCGATTTATCGCCCCCGAAACCCACTGTATACTAAATTTCATGAAAATCGTTGGAAACGATTCCTAGATTCCAATTATATATATACAAGAATTGCTCGTTTAAAGATATAAAATGTGTACTGTTTTTGTAATTATTAATATGTATGTATATTTTTAGAGTTTTGCACACCGCTATAAAGATTCATATGTGAGCCAATTCCTCATAATCGTTGCCTGGAAGAAATCACTAAAAGTGATAAGGCCGCCTTTGTTACACAAATTTAAATGACTTGTACAATTGTTATCTTTTATTTTTTTCTTGTGTGCAATAAAGTATTTTTGATTGATTGATTCCACGGACGAGCTCTATCACAAAAAACTCTACTACTCCTAAAATACAAATATAATGTTACAGAGATAAGAAGTAGGTAAGGCTTTAACGGTAGAATAATAATTAGCCACGACCGAAGCCCAAGAGACCAGACCAGAGAATACTCAGAAAATATAAATACCAAAATTTCCCTCAGCGGGGTTAAAACCCCAGACTTCCCACCTATAAGACCACAACGTTCACCAATGCACCAGGGAGACCGTCAATATACTGATGTTGATTCTTATGTCGGATAAAAATATAGGGTATTGGATATTCGACGGCCGAGTGGCGCAGTGGGCAGTCTGCTTTCTGCGTCCAAGGTCGTGGGTTCGATTCCCACAACTGGAAAATGTTTGTGTGATGAACATGAATGTTTTTCAGTGTCTGGGTGTTTATCTGTATATTATAAGTATTTATGTGTATTATATTCATAAAAAAATATTCATCAGCTATCTCAGTACCCATAACACAAGCTACGCTTACTTTGGGGCTAGATGGCGTTGTGTGTATTGTCGTAGTATATTTATTTATTGTTTATTTATTCCCAAATAAATCTTAGTCGATCATTGTGAACAAAATTGCTTTTAAATAGCCTTTAAGAAAAGAAACAAATGATGTTACTCTGCGACTTTACCAGTCTGGCTCTAAGGCCGCTGCTCCTAGGCAACTTATTTTTTCTCTTTAAATGGGGAAATCCCTCATGGCCATCAGTAGTGTATACAGACGAAATTCAACCGGCTTAAAACCCCTACCATCAACGCTGTTGTCTGTTTCACCCTCCACTCCCTTACGTCTTATTCTTAAATATATAGGTATATAATATATATTGTATGCATTGTGTTGACATCTTATTGCTATATTTTCAAAATTCAAATTCTAAACTAATTAATAATTAATAGTATGTACTTTTTAGAGTTTAGTGCGATTTCCTATCTCACATTGCCATATTCCATCCGTTTAGGTAGTCTGGAAAACATTACGCTCAGTGACAAGGTATTTTTTTAAGTCGGATGAAGGAGTATTCATTCAATCATAAATCATTCCATGGTTCGAATCACACTTGTCTCTTCAGACCTGGAGAGTTCAACCAGTATTTTTGTGGTTTAATACACACGGGATTGAAGATATGTATCTAATTTTACCCATAACGCTCTCGAATTTACAAAAAGCATTGCGAAAATTTTCCTCCACGATATAAATAATAGTTTTGTGAAAAAAAACTAGCGCAAAAAATTAACAAGACATTTTTGGTATTTATGTATATATTAAAACACTCTTGACACTATCCCGTTCTCTTGCATCTAGAGAGATTATAAGGCCGCCTTTGCATGTTTACATTGTTCACTGTACACTCCTTATTGTTTATTTTCCTGTGTGTTTCTTCTTCAATACTGTTTATAGGTTTGTGTGCTATCTTACGTTAGCCTTATAAGTTTAAAACTCAAAAATTAAGGTATTTTTGCAATATGTTACTGCCCACCCGACGCGACGTGAGGCTTTTTAATCTAAGAATTTTAAATCATAGAACAAAAGTGAAAAAATAAAACTATGCATGCAATTTGCAATAAATCAAAATAATAACACTTTAAATCAAATTTTTGTAATTTATTAAGTCAACAATGCACTTTATTTTCCTGAGTCATGCTATGGTTGCACACAATGACTTAACTTATTTTTATTATAATTTCGAAATAAAGAAAATTCTCGAATTGGTGACATGAACTAAACTTCCTTTTTTTGAATTTTGTAACAGTTGCAACATTGCATTGGTATTGAATTTAAGTCGGGGTCCCGGGTTCTTTTTCCGGCAGGGGCAATTAGGGAATTTATAATTTCTGAATTTTCTCTGCTCCGGTCTGGTTAGAGGCTTTCGCCGTGGCTAGTAACCACCCTACTGACAAAGACGTGCCGCTAAATGATTTAGTATTCCGGTTTGATATCACGTAGAAATCAATTAGGGGTATGACTACCATACTCCGTAACAGGTTAGCCCGCTACCATTATCACTTACCACCAGGTGAAATTGCAGTCAAAGGATCAGATCACCCCTTTACAAATTTAAGTCTTAAACCTTAAATTTGTTAAGGTTTGGGAGTAATTAATGAGACCGTTGTAGAATTTTCCCCAAAGATTCTCAATACATAGGATTAAGGAACGGTGCAAATTTTACGAATTTAAAAATACGTACATTTTAAATTTTTAATCTAGACAAGCCCTTCCGTTTGATACCCATATTGAGGAAGTCGTGAAAAAATATGTATACTAATTCACCATTCAAACAAAGAAAAACTAAATCAAAATCAGTTCATGCGTTCGTTCGAGTAATACGATGGACACACAAACACACTTTAAGACTCACGGGTCTAGGAACCCAACAGAACCAGCTGTTACTGCACATGTTGGGTCTTACCGTAAGTGATAACTCTGAAACACGACATTGAAAAACATGTGCATCAGACACACATCTTTCAAACGAATCGAATCGAATGCATCTTTCGCGAACCGAAACGAACGCACGGTCAAAGACGCCAGTCGACCATCAATACGAATACGATGATCGAATCGGCCAAATGATACATCTGTAACCGGCTTAATATTTCACGGAAATGGTACGCAATAATACCATTTTTGCTATCGGCAATAAATCGAAGTAATAACGTTACAAATCATATTTAATTTTTCTCAGTCAATTGGGTAGTTTATTAAACTCAAACATGCCATGGTTGCATTAAGGAAAATTTCACCATCACATTTTCACACAGTAAAAACCGGCCAGGTCCGCATCAGACTTGCGCTCCACTTCATACCTTAATAGCCCGATGTATTCTTATTTTATTATTTTCCAAATGTATGTAATCTATTTGTATTATGTATCTTTTAACAATATCCCTATAGATGGTTGTAATATGTAATCTTTACTTCTTTACTAATATTTTAAAGAGGAAAGATTTTTTTTTTATTTGTATTCAGTAGGCTACGGAATTACTGGATCGAATTTAACAATTTTTCGCCAAAAGAAAGCTAAATTATTACGAAGTAATAAAAACGAAGAAAGAACAAGAACGATAAAAGAAGAAGAACGATATAAATAAATATATAATAAATAAATAAACTACGACAATACACACATCGCCATCTAGTCCCAAAGTAAGCGTACCTTGTGTTATGGGTACTAAGGTGACTGGTGAATAATTTTATGAATAATATACATAAATACTTATAAAATACAGATAAACACCCAGACACAGATGATGCACGGCGTGCGATTAGAAAACTATAGATGATGCATACCAATTATGTACGACATGATTAAAGTACTAATTATTACCTATCTATCATAGTAAAGTCGCAATAGCAGCTTTACAAAAGTGGGTGCATTAGTATCACACTATAATGTATTATTCCAATAAATAGCTTTAACATAAAGGGTATTTATATAGCAGTTAAATAATTTTAATATCATTCCAGTCGGACATTTAATGTAAAAGTTATCGCGTAAAAATTTAAGGAGTAAACCCCAAACAAAACTGTTCTTTTTAAAAATTATACCCGATTTTTTTTCCAAGAATACACAATTTAAAAATATGCTTTAAAACCAAAAACAAACGCGTATGAAGTCGCGGTTAACAGCTAGTACCTACTTTATCTATATATATATAATGAAAATGGTCTTCGTTTGAGGCTCAATCACGCCTAAACCACTGATCGTATCGAAACTACCACCATTCGATGCGAAATTTTTCCTAGATGGTTTATGGCTATCTATTTTTTGAATTCCAACATTCCTTCATTTTTTTATTGCTGTTTTACTTTTATGAACATTTATCCCGCTAATAAAAGCAAAAGATAAGCATTTTCTCTTGATTCTTTTGTTTTCATGGATTTCAACAGAGTGTATTAAACGGATTATGGTTTTTTACATTCAGCTAAGAATCTACTCACGGTAGTGGAGAACGGCTGGACCAATTGGGCTTTTTTTTTATCTTCAGAATTGTCAGGAGAAAGTTTTGTATGTAAGAAAATTTTAAAAAAGCCCGATAAAAAGTTAAAAACTTCGATGATAATCGAAGAATTCCCATCTATATAGTCACTCACCACGAAATCTCGGGAACCATAAGACTTAGAAACGTGAAACTTGGTAGGAATATTACTTTTGCTATGTAGAGGTCAGCTATGAATAGATTTTAAGAAATTCATTCCCCAAAGGGGATTGCGGGGGCGTTAACAATGAACAATTCCCGTTTTTAAAATATAGCTCCTATGGACTTCAAATTTGGTAGGAATCTTCTGTAAGAGGTGTAGAAATAGGCTATGAACGAATTTTATGATAGCTCACCCCACAGGGGGTTGCGGGGGTGGGTATTAACAATTAATATTTTTAATTTTCCAGCTAAAGCTCCTACAAGCTCCAAATTTTGTAGGAATTTTCTATAAGTGATGTAAAAATGATTTATGAACAAATTTTACGATATCCCACCCCAAAGAAGATTGCGGGGGCGTTAACAATGAAAATTTTCAATTTCCAAGCTATAGCTCCTATAGACTCCAAATTTAGTGAGAGTGTTCTATATGTAATATAAAAATGATCTTCGAACGGATTTTACAATGAATCACCTCCAATAAGGTTCGCGGGGGTGGGTGTTAACAATAAAAAATTTCAATTTCGAAATATAGCTTCTAAAAATTCTAAATATGGTAGGAATCTTTTATTATTCACATAAAGAACATCTCAAAATGGATTTCAATAAAGTCTACTTCCGACAGGAATTGCGGGGGTGGGTGTTAAAATCTAAAATTTTTATTTCTAACCTGTAACTTCTACAGACTCCAAATTTGGTGGGGATCTTCGTGTATGTAGGGATATTCGTGTATTTCCTTACAACAATCGTCTTTTTGGCAGCGGAGAAAAAGTCATTGAGAGGTTTCAAAAACTTAACTTTACATGTAGCTATCCAATCAACGGTCTAAGAATTTTACATTCATTTTACTTTTGCAGACTACATAACCGACGAATTCTTTTATTGCGGGATCGCGGAAATGTAACAGATTAAAATGAATGCATTTCCAAGCACATGAGATGTGGAAAAGAAATTTAGTTACTTATTCCAATAGAATTCATAAAAAACATGCACAATTAATTTTCTATAAAAAATTGATGTCACGGAGAAAATTTTAGTTAACAGAAAATTCGTCGCACTTGAACCTAGACAGATTTCAACTTCACATATGAGACTTGCAATGACTTTAACTTAAACTTTCAATGCTCATTTCAAATTTTTTTCTTCATGTCAATTATTATTAATTTTTGGAAGAAAGGCACGGAAATGTTATAATGATTGCACATTGAAAGTTACAATGAATATTAGTGAGAAAAATCACCTGGATGAAAGATACAGGCTAAATCGATGGAATTTGGAATTTGAGTAAGTCTAAACAATATCGATGCTTACAGTTCTATCCGCGGGGCCTATTTATGTTCATACAAAAATAAAAAAAAAGGAGAATAATAAAAATATGAAAAATAAAATAAAAAAACATAAAATGTAATTTATTTCCTTTTTCAATTCGCCCAGCGAAGCGGGCTGGAAACGGCTAGTAATATCATATGTTTTGTTATTGCCACGTACGTGCCACTCGTTTTTCTCAAACGTCCGAAGGTTGGTTGGTAGTTAATGCTTTAGCACTGAGCCCACCTTTTGTAAAACGTTTTTTCGGTAGTGCACTTCGACATATTCATCATATTTGGGAGAATAAACATTAATCCAAAAGGCATGTGCCTAGATCTAAGTGTAAATGGTAAAAATATATTATTTCTATTAGTTTTGCGAATGAACCAAACAACCTTGAACAAAACATGGTATAGTAGAAGGCTAGAGATGGTTCTTTTTGGCTGTACCTTCCTAATATTTAAATGAACGTTTTATTCAAAAACAGAAAAGAGTTAAATCGTATTTTTATCCCCATAACAGCTGTGATCGTATGAGTTCATTTAAACTTTTCAGTTTAGACGACAGTAAAGTATCAAGCACTTAAAACTTTAGCGACAAGACAAATTTCAACTTTATTTGGATGGAAACAAAGTTTAAAGTTGAAGCTGATTTTACGCTAGGTCGTTAGTGTGTGGTTTACTATTTACTTTCAGAGTATTGCGTGCGGTTTCTTTTACGACAAAACTTTGACCGCAATTCGTTTAGTTTAAATGATCTTGACAATATTATGGGACAAAATCTTAAGTATATATCATTGTTGATAGATAGAATAAAATAGTTTCCATAGGAACTATACTGTCAGGTAACTGGGTCGATTGTGTCGCTGCTAGAAACCCTAAACGTTAAAAACGTACCGTCAAGCGACTTAGCGTTCCTGTACGGTGCCGCATGGAAACTGATTACGAGTACTGGTATAATATAGTTGCCGTACGCACAGTCTGGCTTGCAGGAGACGTTTTCTCCACGGAGAAAAAATAAAATGTTGACTTAATCGCCGAGCATAGACATGGGCGCATTACGCATAGGACGGTGAGAAAACAACAGTGGATGGGTAATAGAAAATCCAAATTACTTGTAATATCTGTTGTATCTTAGTATTTTTTTGTAATCTTTTAAAATGTTGTTTGGCATTAAGCATAAATAATATTATTGATTTCTTTATCAGTGTAATAAAATTAGAAACCCCAAGAATTACAAAAATGTGGGCCATTAAATAAACATACCTTACAAATACACGGTACAGTAGTTGATAAAGTCATTCCAGTTTATCAAAATGTCTTTTCAAGGTTTAGTAATTGTTATCTTTATTATTACGCCATTTATTACAAGTAACTTTATTCAGCCAATCACAATTTTATCTGATTTAACTAATGACAAGGACATACAATTTTTTAAGGAAACATTGCCTTGGATAGTGGATAATGTTGGATCTGATATCAACATTTTTTATCATTTTAAAGACAGTGGTAAGAATTCCGGACCAAGAAAGTGCGTTTTATCTCAATTAGCAATGAACACATATCTTCAAGCTACGTTTCTGAATTGCGAAGCAAACGGAAAACCACGTTCAGAATGTATAAAATCGCTTCCATTGAATTTGAGAGCTTTGAATAACTGCATAAAATTAAAAGTAAACCGATTCGTCAAAGCGGCAGACAGAAATTTCCGTAGATATAAAATAAATACAACTCCAGCACTTATTTTACCAGGAAGACCAATAATTTCGAATGAAAAACCAGAAGATATTTTGAAAGGTATTTGTTTGTTTTACCCAAGAAATAAGCCTATAGGTTGTGTTAATCCAAAACCTTTCTTACCTACCAAAAAGCCTCACATAGAAAAAGAAAGCACTTCAGAAAAACCTAAACCTAACCAGCCGGAGGAAAATAAATCTACAAAAGAACCATTAGAAGAAAAAGAAAAGGCATATCCCAAAGAATCTGAAGGACCTAAAGAGGAGACTAAAAATGAAGACAAGGGTCCATCCACTATAAAAGAGTCTTCAGCCCAAAGACCAGTAACTCCTAATCCAAATGAAGTTCCAGAAGAACCAACAGGACAAGAAAAAAATCAAGCCTCTGATAAAAATCCCATTAAACAAAAAGATAACTAGCTTAAACAAGAAAGGTGTATAATTCTCTACTATGTTGCAATTTAAATAAAACGTCAATAGTCTTTGTGACATTGTTTATATTTAGCAAAAATAAAAATATTTAAGTATTTTTTCTGTCTGACAACTATTAAAATTCAGTGATAATGCAACCTGCATAAATCAAACATTTCATCCGAAAATACCTTCGTTTTCCAATTTTATTAGAGTTTATAGACTGGATATTATTATTTTAAAGAGACGTAATGTTATGGCCTATTTATGGGTAAGTAGTTTTTTTTATGTTAATAAACTATTAAGTTATATAGAGCGTACATCGTGAGGAAACCTGCATACCTGAGAGTTCTCCATAATGTTCTCAAAGGCGTGTTATGTCCACCAATCCGCACTGGGCCAGCATGGTAGGCTATTGCCTTAATCCCTACCCATTCTGGGAGAAGGCCCGTGCTCTGTAGTGGGCCGGTAATGGGTTGATATGATGATGCTGATGATAATGATGATGATAGTGTTTGAGAATAAAATCTCCCATGAAGGCGTTAAATGGGATTAAACTTTTTTAAGCCTAGATTTGTGCTTAACCTCCGCAGCGTAGGAGCACAGCAAATTCCATATTCATCCTAGTGTGTGTTCTTTACAATACCCAAGATAACAGCGTTTTTCGTAAATCCATATCCCAGAAGAAAAAAAAACCTACAAGTTCGACGCAATGATAAGTAGGACTTTCAAAGAACACCCTTTATCATGGCTAATTTCAAAGATCTTTGTCTAAAGAAAAAAAGTTTAACAAAAATAGACTTCAATTCTGTAGAGACAAGATGTACTTTCACTAGAGTGGAGTGGTTTGCGTCACTCTTCAAAAAGAATGCGGTAGTCTACAGAACTTCCTCTAGAGTTTTAAGTCTCTGACTTTATGTATCAAGGGAAATTAAACGTGTGTTTATTTGCGTGATATGACGTCTAGCATTCTATATTATAACTATACTTTTGGCACGTTACAAAATCAAATGAATAATTTTATCCGAATAAAACGCTCAGATATAACGCAAGGTGATATTCAATGATTCATATCTTGAGACTTTTTAAGATTGTTGTCCATTGCTTAACACAGTTCAAATTAATTTTAATTAATAAAAAACATTTGTAATTAATGCCACAAAAGTTCTCACTTCTTACGTTAGTACTTAATTACGCGCATGATTTTTTTTCTGGACATTTAGCACCTAGTCCGCACAATAAAAGAATGGTTTTCGAGTATCGATAAAAACTTGTGTGTGTTATTTTTGCATGACCCGTACAGAACGTGGATAGCTCGATTTTACGAAACTTCTTCCTGTATAAGTATGCCTACCCTAGACCGTTCACGCCACAGGAATCAAAATAACGACAGAGTAAAATGGATCTTATTGACTTTAATACAAAACTTGTATATTAATTTCTATAGCCCAGCCCACATATCATACATCGCAATACCAAGACGCCCACAGTGAAAGTCCGGAGTCTTCCGTGGCGCACGTTCTGTACGCTTATCTTCATGGAATAACAGCGACACTTGAAGACCACTGGGGTGTCCTCGGTACCTCCTGCGATAACCCTCACCAACACGGCAACCCGCAGGTGCGGTGGGAGACGATGAAGACGACGACGTCGTAACCATGCGTAAGGCAGTGAGCCTATATGGGTCTCCGTCATGGAGCACCGAAATGAAGTTTGGGCCCACGGCGAATATGGCCTTAACTAGATTTGGTTACAGAATAATACCGAGAAAGTGTTCTTTCTCGCACTAATCTCTCGAGTAATGAAACTCGGGGCCCTTACTTGGTCAAGGTCATCTGGAGAAGACCACAACCACTTAAACACTTCACAAAGCTTTTTCAAATTCAGTCCAGCTGTCCGTAGGAGGAAATCCACTACGTTGTACAAGTGTGGTAGACTTTACATCTTTGAGAACATTATAGAAAACTCTCTCGGTTTTTTCACGATAAAAAAACGCACGTAACACCGAAAAGTTTGAGTTGCGTACCAAGAGCCTAACTAGGTCATCCAAAGAGAAAGACCCTAACCACTATCACCGCCTATTAAATAAAGAGTAATAAAATTTTAGGTTTAGGTGGCCATCGTGAACGTTACCGTAAATCTGGACCTATTTCATTTAAAGGCTCTGCACACAACAAAAGCGGTGCGGCTATAAAACGCACACAAAAGGGCGCATTTACATTTTGGGCACTTTGGGTACGTGCTTTTCATTTTTCAGAGCAAACAATCCGTTTGCAAACCCGTTGCGACGTATTTGCAGCTCTACGTAGCGGTTTAGTGGACAAAGTAAGGGTAACTCTTTAATCTTTTTAATGGAAACGCAACGATTAAAACTTTTGGGAAGGTATAAAGTTTGGTTAATCCCACGTCCAATGCCGTTTACTGTAAACATGTTTAATGTAAACTTGGGCAGGCGTAGATTTTCGTAATTAAAATCATTTTAGATTTTTTATGTAATAAGCGAAACCCAGCTACGTACGCTTCTTTGCACAGTTTAACTGAATCCCTTCTAATAAATATATAAATAAAATTAATAAATATACTAGGAAAATATACACATTGCCATCTAGCCCCAAAGTAGGCGTACCTTGTAGTTTGGGTACTAAGAGGACTGATGTAATTTTTATTGAATAATATATAGGCGTAAATTTGCCATAATAGAATTATAGAGCGGATATGACGCGCCTATGTTTCACGCCGATGCAACGTGTAGGTACCGATACCTAATCTTTACGACCATTAAGGTGCGAAGAACGCACCACCTCAGTAGCCTCACAGACGCGGTTGCGGTGGCTGCCTATGCGCTTATTTCTCCGTTTTTTCTAATCTCTCGTTGCTTTTCATTTAAATCCCTTACGTTATACATAAATACATATAATATACAGATAACCACCCAGCCACTGAAATGTTCTGGGAGAAAAGGGCTTATGCCCTGCAGAGCTTGTGTTATGGGTACTCAAATACCTTATGAATATTGTTATGAATTATATACATAAATACTTAGAAAATACATATAAACACCCAGACACTGAAAAACATTCATGCTCATCACACAAACATTTTCCAGCAGTGGGAATCGAACCCACGGCCTTGGGCTCAGAAATCAGGGTCGCTGGAAACTGCGCTAATCGGCCGTCAAATTATGGAACCATATCCCGAATACATGAATTTACTTAACATCTCAGAAAGGTATACCCAGAACAGTTTTTATAAACAATTTTATTTATTGAAATGATTGATGAACCAAGTTGATGGCTGATATCTCGGTGTGTGGTAAACAAACTCCTATAAATAGAACAACACTTCTTAGGGTATGCAAGAGTCCTGCAAAGATCCGCCCCGTGTCATTCAACCCGAGGCGTAGGTGTTAAGCCTCATGCGCCTGTAATTACATCAGCAACCACGCTCTTCAGACGCAGCACACAGAAATGCTGCTTGGCAGCAGAAATAAGGATGGCGGTAGTTACTGCCCGGGTGACCTTTATCACCAAAATCGAATACTATCAGAATACGACGACAGGCGAACTCCCTGGCGCAACGGTGAGCGCTGTAAATTTAAGTAAGACGTCCCGGGTTTGGCAGGGGCAATAGGGGAATTTATAATTTCTGAATTTTCTCTGGTCTGGTCTGGTCTGGTCTGGTGGAAGGCTTTGGCCCTGGCTAGTTACCACCCTACCAACAAAGATGCCGCTAAGCGATTAAGTGTTCCAGTGTGATGTCGCGTAGAAACCGATTAGAGGTATGACTACTATATTCCCTAACAGGTTAGGTAAGATTGCAGTCAAGGGCTACCTTGTAGTGGAATGCAAAAAAAAAACCTAATTCCGCTCTACGAAAAGTCTGTAAATATAATAAATAAATTTAGGTCTATCATAATTTTTTTCCGTCTTTACAAACTCTTTGGTTTTGTATCCACTTGAAGTGCTACTAAAAGTAAGTATACGGCCTTGTTATCTAAGTTAAAGAGTTTTCATCTCGACTTTAAAAGAATCTCTTGAAGATGATTACATCACTCTACTAAGTAAAAGGCTGGAATACACTGTACACTAAATTGTGTAACATTATCCATTTAAATATCGGATAGAAGCAGGCGTAACTTTGTTACGTTTTATATTATAAAAATTAAGCTTAATTTTCTATACTCCGAGAGAAGCAGGAGAAACTGTATGGTGTTATTTATAATTCCTTCAATCCTTATACGCAACACGAAAAAGATCCAATGTACCCTCTACGTACGTTTCGCTCCGAAACCGTAGCATCCTCATGAGATGTTGACTTTACAATGAATAACTGTAAAGACAGCTGTAACTTTCACGGGTCTCCTCCCACATTTTGAAGGGGTTAAGGCCGTAGTCCACCACGCTGGCCCAGTGGGGATCGGTTGACTCCACACACCTTTAAGAACATTATGGAGAAGTCTCAGGTATGCATGTTTCCTCACGATGTTTTTTCTTAGTGATATTTTAATTGCTTAACACGGTAGTATTGTTACTGTTGTATAAGATGGTAGCGGGCTAACCTTACATTGGAATATAAACTCCGAGATACTGAAAAACAGTTATGTTCGTCACACAAACATTTTCCAGTTGTGGGAAACGAACCCACGGCCTTCGAATCAGAAAGCAGAGTTGCTGCACACTGCGCTAGTCAGCCGTCATAATATAATACTCTCAAAGATTTAATATTAACCGAAAACATAAGGAAGATTTTGAGCTTAAATTACTAATTAATGGGGCTTTAATAAAAACGGTTTCCCTATAATATCGAGTTCCAAGCGATTTCCCCGCACCAATACAAAATAATATAGAGGGGTGGAAAGCGATCGTGCCTAAATCGTTACAAAATAAATCTCTCTAACATTTTAGGCGATTTAAGAGACCGAAAAGAAAGAAATTTAACAAGTCAAAGCGACGCTATTGAGTTTAAGCATCTCTTGGAATATTTATACAACTAAATATAAATAATAAAGGTCGCGATGATTGCGGTAAACATAAAAATACTCAAAGCTCACTTCTTACTATTTTGCATATCTTTAATAAGAGTTTGCGGGAATAAATAAATAAATTTATTTTACAAACATCAGATTGAATTCAGAACCTTCTCATTGAATCTGAAGTCGTTTAAATATTTTTGTGCACTACAACTCAGCCTTCAAATCGTTTATCGCGAGACCCCTAAGAGGTCATCGTAGCGACAAAATAGTTTGTCAACGCCGATTCCTTTATTTTCAATGCTACAGGAAATAACACGTAAATTCAATAAAGCAACGGAAGGAAAGGCGGGTTTTCCCCGCCCTCGTGTTAATGGAAACGACTCAATATTTAATTTGGTCCCCAAGACGGATGGTTTCCGACGCAGTTACAATTTCACCTGTTGATAGCAGAAAGAGCTTATCCCCTAATGTTATTAGTTTGAATTACTCAATGTTATTAGTTAAAATTTGACATTGACAACTTCTTTCAAGCGGAAACCGATAAATAGATTGACGTCATTTTTTATCATGAAACAATACACAGTTCTTATCCATAAACAACTAGAGTACCCTTCAACTTAAAACTCAAGTTACGAGGTTTTCAAACGTGGTCCTTTGCCAAGTGTGCAGCGTTGAAAACAGCGTCCAGCGAATCAAACAAAAGCAACGCGCGGTCGAGTGTCTTGTGATTGTTGGCACGCAGGACGCAAAATTGATCGCAGCTAAGGCAGCACGTTGGACACAAGAATATATTATTACAACTTTGTTAAGTCACTTTTAAAAATATTTTTTATTTTTCTTTTGTTTATAGTAATGGCAACTTCAGAATTAAGAACATATTATAGAACCCTCATTCAGTCATTATTGCATGCAGTGTATTTGGTCCAAAACAGTACAAATGTCTCACTTCACACCCGCGGAATTTTGTTACAATTTTACCATTTCTCCATTTTGTGGTAAATATATTATACGTTTCCAACATAGATGCAAAGTAAGTAGGTTCGCTCAACTGCTAAATGGTATGAACTATGACTAACCACCCGTTCGAGAAACACTACTAAAGTGGAGTGGTTTTTGATGCTTCAATATTAGTTGTGTACGCGGTTTCTGTGTATTCTTAATTCTGTCAATACAACTACGCTGTATGGTGACGGCAGGTTACAATACAGCTTCCACCACCCCTTCTCTTCCCGCGGGATTCACATGTGACTAATGGAATATAACGGAAAACTTACTACCATCTATTGCGATCACCAACCCGTCTGTACAGCGTGGCGATTTTGTGCAAACTCTCACGTTGAAGAGGCCACTAGTCCACCTGTGGACTGTTATTGGCTCTCGATGATGATATACTTCCATTACGGCGTTCAAGCATAAGTCAACAAACATAGATATATTGTCTAAACAGGTGCGTATTATAGTTTGTCAAACGCAGGACGAAAAATTTACGCCGCTAAAGACGAAAATCGGACGCCACGATTAGCCTAACCTTTAGACAGATGAATCTTAAGAGGTATCCTGCAAATTTACCTGACTAAAGCAGGAAATATATACTAGCATACAAACAAAATTACAAATTGGCTGTAAAAGTTATAACCCTTAAAATCCCGTAAATAGGCTTGGCTAAGCTGGTACGCGTATTAGTTGACTTATAATTTAAGGTATTTATGTAATGCTGATTTCAATTTGGTATGCAAACGACGGCATGTTAATAGCATGTTAGCATTGTTGATTATGGCCCCTAGCGCATAATTAGCAATACTTATAGGTAAAACTGGCCAATCGTGAGTCGAACTATCGCGGTTTGGGTGCCATACTATAAATATATTTTCGGCGAGAAAACGTACGAAAACGAAACAAAAAAAACTAAAGTAAAGACTTTGGAGGAATCAAGTTTTTTAATAATAATTGATTTTTTGGTTTTTGGTTACAAACAAAAAATCTTAATACATATATGTAACATAGGAAAACTTTTTCGTCGCCAAAAGGAAGTTAAACTATTAGGAAATAACATTGGTTATTATTAATTTCCAAAAATAATGGAGATACTTAATAAAATTGCAGTAATGTAACAAAAAGTACCAAATTTTTTCCTATTGGCGTGCGCTAAATAAATTGTTAAGGATACATAAAAAATACGTACTACATAATTAAAGTACTCATTATTAGCTACAGAAAATACGCAAGGGAATATATCTGACTATACAGTTACGATTCCTTCGCGTTATAAAGTTAAGTTGCAATAACAGCTTTTGTATACCAAAATTTTATTAGATCGCCGCTAGAAATAAAAGTGGGTTACTTTGGTATCACAGTATTGATTCTTATTCAGATAAATAGTCTACAAACAAGGGTATTGATATAGCGGTAAGACATGTTTTAATTTATTCCAATCGGACATTTAATATAGAAGTAATTGCTAGTTAAAATAATTTAAGGACTACGCCTAAACAAAAATTAATTTAATCATACCCATCTTTTTTAAAAGCATACACCATAAATACACCATAATTTTCAACTCCATAAAACTAAGCTTAATTTTCATAATATATATTCCATTATGTATTATTGTTATTGTGGTTGTTCATTCCTTTGTACTCGTAAATTCAAAACCTAATCGCTGAACTTATAAACGCTTTCAGCACGGATATCGTCATCATTAAAAACTCAATAGCGGCCCACTACAGGACACGTTCTCCACCTATAGTGAGAAGGGTATAGGCATTTCCTTACGATGTTCTTCTTCACCTTTAAAGCAGGTGATAAACGCACGTAACTTAAGACGAGAAAGTAAGAGGTGCGAGCCAGCGTTAGAACTCGGCGCCCAAAATTGAAGCCCACGTCCTTACCACCAGGCTATCGCCGCTTTTACTTGGCTGTAGAGGATCAGCATAGATATACCTATTATATAACATACTATTATAACTTTAGTAGGATAGCGATGAGCCCACGAAAAGATGCAAATAAACATACCATACAAATATCACTTTATTAATTTACTTTATAAACTATGACAATATGAACTTATCGTTTTACAACCTCGCAATTCACTTCATAACCCTCTAAAAGAACGATCCAACCCGCCAAGAAGAAAACCCAATTTCCCGCCAAAACTCATAGCGTCCAGGTAGAATCCAAGCAATTTGATTGGTTCCCGCCGTTATGCGTCTACCGGCGTTAACCAATCGGAGAATGACAACCGATTGTCTCGTTCAAAAATAAGATTAAATTAAAAAAATAACAAAGAAGTGGAAATTATAATGCTATTTAAATTTAAATCCTAACAATACTATTAAACATAGTGTTACAGTAAATTAATAAAGTGCGTAAATAATTAAACTTTGCTTATCAACCAATGTTCATGACATTGATTGATAATCAAACTTGGTGGGTATTTTCATATAAATACGACTGCATTAGCGATGCACTTCACTCCTACATGGGCTCGAACGATGCAAAGATACCTTTTTGATTGATTTTGTTGTTACTATTGATAAACGACTAAGACGCCCGGCGTCTTAGTCGTTTATCAATAGTAACAACAAAATAATAGTATGTGACGATCTTTCTGGTGCAGCAGTTAGCGCTGTGTTTTAATTGGGAGGTCGAATTCCCGGCTGGTGCATTTTGGAATTTCTAAATGTTATTAGTTACCAACCTACCGACAAAGACGTACCACCAAGCGATCAGTGTCCGGTACGATGTCGCGTAGTAACCGATTAGGGGTTATACACTGTCATTCGTTTAACAGGTTAGCCCGTTACCATCTTAGACTACATCATCACTTACCAGGTGAGATTGCAATCAAGGGCTAACTTGTAGTGGAATACAAATAAATTTAAATCCGATACTTACTCATATGACGAATGTGTAAAGCATTCATGCTATTTTTAATAGACTCATATTTAGCAATTCATGTTCATAATAGCAAGCACACTGACACAAGCCATAAATAATATATGCAACGTGAACTACATTCTTATTGTATTTTATAACATAATTTACATCGTACTTATCTACTTCTAGAGTTCTAGTTTACTAGTGGAAACCAGGTTACCTCGCAATTTTTGCATTGTTTCAAAAACGCACATAACTTAGAAAAGGTAGAGGAGCATGATGGGATTCGAACTCGTCTCCCCAAAAGTGAAGTCTGAGTCCTAAGTACTTTGCTATTGCATAAATATAGGAAACATATGAATAACAATAATATTAAATTCAAATTCAAAATTTCTTTATTCATGTAGGCCTATCACAGGCACTTATGAAGCGTTCATACATATATGTTTACATAATTGCAAGGGGATGGTGATAACTTCGTTCGTCAATTTAAACCTAAAGCTACGAGGGTTTCAAACGCGCCCTGATCTAAAAAGAGCCCACAACAAACTTAGCCGGGTAATTTTCTTTTTTGTTGTCACCATCTCACAGTAAATTTATATTAATCTATGAAGCTAGAGCAATTCAAACCAAAGCTTTTTTATCGTTTAAGTAATCCTTAATATTATAACAGGATTTTTCTGTAAGTTTACGTTTTATGTAAAGTAATTAAATCACTCCGTCTTTTCAATTCTGCCTGCTTATTTTAGTATTTTTATCTTACAGCTTGTAATTTTCTGAAATATCATTGAACTCGTGTTAATAATATAAAGTCCGCCTTGTTACATATTCATGAAAAAAATATAACACGAGGTCACATAATTAACCACGTCGTCGTTGCCAACTTGATACTTTGCAAAGCAGGACAAATTTAACGTGAAACATAAAAGTTCATGTTTGTTATAATTAGGGACACACGACGGAATACGCAAGGTTTACAAAAAATTGTGGTTTTTTTTATAAATATAACTTTTTTCGGGTTTCAGTTCCGTTAAAATCATTACAGTCAGAAAACAACAGGTTGCGTTTTAGGTTTAATCATCTATACTCGATAGTATAAAGAGGCAAGATTTTTAATATTGTTCGATTGTACCCTATAGGCCGAAATTAGAGGACCGATTGTAACCATTTCTTCGCTAAAGGAAAGCTAAACTATCGCTAAATATCATAGGCTATAATTTATATAAAATAAAAAAAGAAATCCTTAAGAAAATTGCAATAATGTAACCCAAAATAGCAAAAGTTTGCCTATAAAATTAATTACTTGACGTGCGCTGAGAGAACTATTGATTATTCATAAAAATTATGTTCCACAATATGATTAAATCATTCATTTTTACTTACAAAATTATCCGCGAGGGAATATATCTAAGTATCATAGTTAAATCGCAATAGAAGATTGACTTATTAGATTAAATGGTTTTACCATCAAGGGTATTTATATAGCAGTAACAAACTATTTAATTAATTCCAATCGGACGCTTAATGAAGAAGTTATCGCAATAGTAATAGATACACTTAATTGAAAAAGCTCTTTTAAAAAACACCCAATTATTTTTTACAAGAACGCACATAAAATATAAAAAGTAATAATATAATTATATATCCATAAAAATTGCTTTAAAAACAAAACCAAACTGCCTGTGAAATACTAGTTCAAATTCATTAGCCGTTTCAAAGACTAGCCCTGAACTCAGAACATTTTTAAAACATGTGGGTTACGCTTAAGTTAAACCGGGTTCTTATAAAAAAAAAATATCCTATTGTTCATACAAGTAAAACAACAACATGATATATTTTTAAACATAGCCAATGGGAAATCTTATGGCGTGGTTAATAAAAAAATTTTGCTAATGTACTAACAATCTATGGATGGAAACGTCTGAAATAAATGATTATTATTATTATTACTATACCACGAATGAAAATTTAATGTATGAAAGTTCTTTGGTCTACCACATATTCCGGGAAAATTTTGGGCCATTACTATTAATTTACATCACAATAATATGTGCATAGTTAATTTCTTTTCGGTCATTGTGGCAAATAATGTATGAAATAATATTATATACTGTTGGCGCCAATATTTACGACGACAGCCGACGGCGACCGACTCGGGCCGAACAAACAAATTTCAACAATTGTAAAAATCATCTTAATCATATTAATTAACACTAGCTGACCCGTAACACCAAATCGGTTATTACCGGAAAACACAAATAAAATGACATTTTCTAGAAATGAATCCTAGCTAGATCGATTTATTGCCCCCGAAACTCCCCCCCTGTACACCCTGTACACTAAATTTCATGAAAATAGTTGGAACCGATTCCGAGATTCCAATTATATATATACAAGAATTGCTCGTTTAAAGATATAAGATATGTTGATAACCATCGTTTAATTAAATATCCAACATATACTCTTACAAAATGTATAACATTTTCAATGCGAGCCAACCGCGGATATTATAATTTAATTAGAGGATTTTAATGATAAGCTAAGGTTGAACAATTCAGGATCTTACCGACCAGGGATAATCCACCCTTTAAGGCACCTTTGAATGTGTCGAGGCCTTTTATTATGCAAAATAGTTCTATAATTCATGCCCACGGCTTTGTCCGGAACCTCAGGACACATCTTTGAATGTTGACTCGAGCGGTCATATTGTTAAATACAGTATACTAAGTAAATCACGCGTTATGTTATGAACTCATGAATAGAATTAAGCCTCTGTAGTCTACGAGCTTTTCTACAGGGTGCACTTGCTCATCACACTTTAACTAGCCTGAAACCGGTTTTTTTTTTAGTATTATTTTAGTGACGTTGTGTGTGACATGGGCCGTCCGAAGGTTTATAGAAACCATCGTCCAAACAGAGTAACATTTCACAGGGCATGCCAGGACCACATAATGCAACGTGCCGCCTTGTGTCCATCAAACAGACGCGTAGGTGTTAAGCCTCACGTGCCTGTAATCACACCAGCAACCACGGCCTTCAGAGTGGAATACAGCAATCTCAAAAACTTGACATCGACAGAAATAAGCATAACTTCCCCGTACGAGCTCTGCCACAAAAAACTGTACTACTTGAGATAGAGTTTGTTTCGTAGATATATTAATACCTATACGTAGTAAATTACTTCCTACTGAACCATTATTACCGACAATCACTTTCATTCTGAAAAACAAGACTCTGATTTTCTTTCGACTACTAACAGTTGCTTAACTTGTTTTAATATATAAGCCAGTAATACTAAAATACGTATTTAAGAATGAGCGGAATGTGTTAAATATCAACTAACCTAACCAAACTTTTTTTTTGCATTTAACGTCAAGTGTCTAAAAGTGAACCAAATATAACCAGTTTAATCGACTAGTAATAAGAAAATATAGTAAATGAATAAGTTAGTAAAAGATAGAGTACTAAGAGATGAAGTGGAGATGGAACAAAATATTCATTTCGTTTCAAAAAGGGTTAGTGCTTAGTACTATTAAATCTTAGGACTGTAATTGAATATGGTAAATGAAGGTTAAAGGCATAAAAGCTAATGCGTAGATGGAAACAACTAAATATTTAATTTGGCTTCCAAAATGGCTGCTATCCAATAACATTAACAAGAAAAAAGTTAACTGTTTAAGTCTACGAGAAATAGGAAAATAGAAAAAAAACACAGTAATTGAATACGGTAACGGAAGGTAGAGGCCTAAAAGCTAAAGCGTAGATAGAAAGTAGTAAATATTTAATTTGGTCGGAAACGTTTGGTGTCCAATACCATTACTCTTATCTATGTGGATTGATACATTACATATTAAATTCCATTATCCTAAAGATGTTGTTAAAAATAAGCTAGTTCTTTTGTTTTGTGTTTAGTGTAGTAAGTCGACTTTGAAATTATCGATCTAACTATAGATATTTTTAGTTTTATGATAGATCCGTAAGATGGCTATAGATAAATACTCCATTAACATTTGATTTATCTTCACAAATAGGTACTAAAAGGCCTAGTTAATGTTTTAAGTCCGTTAGAAGAATCGAAAGTTGGCAATAGGAACTTCTCAACTAAAAAAGATCTTATTTAGAATCGTTGGATTTTGAATTGAAGATAAGTTGTCTTTCTAAGCGATCACAGAACTTTTATTGATTTTTTAACTTTTAGTGGTGTAAAATTTTAGATTCGATTGCATAAATAAAAAAAAAAAGTACCTTAACTATCAAAAAAGGTGCCCACTTTTTCTAGGGTTTCGTAGTTTATCAATGCAATTTTTGCCTTCGAATTTTATGGTAAACTTAAATTGGCATCGCACAGTATAGTCAAGTTAACGAAGGCTAGTCCTAAGTTTTTAAGCTAGAGGATTAACTCGGAGTTTTGAGCAATTTATTTTAAGCTATTAACTTTGAAAGGGACGTTGACGACGTGGCTAGCATTGGAGCTTCGAAGCTGGCCGATTAACAGATTTGAAACCATGATTTTAATTTTCAAAATGTTTGCAAGCGGATTTTTAAAACAATGTACAAACAAATATTTGTATATTATTTTAAAAATCTGTTTACCGTTTTTTTTTAAGTGCCGCAGTACGAACCAAATCAAAAATCAAACTTGGTTATACACTAGTTTCTTATATTGGGTGTATTCTGTATGGAGATGATCTCTAACCCACTCAGTTTACCAACGGTCAAAATGATTGTATATGGAATAGAAGCAGGCGTTATTTTGCGCAAAACCATGATATATTATGAAAATTAAGCTTAATTTGCTATAGTCCGCGAAAGCAGGAGAATGAGTCTGTATGGCGTATAAAAAAAAACCATACCCCTTATTTTAAGGTTTATGACACTCATTTGAAATGACGTTTCACACGGACTGCTATCTGTGTCTAGTTTATGTGTCCAAATGTTATCAAAAAAAAAATTATTTACTTAATCAGAATCAACGATGAACGTTGTAAGCTTAATGCTTGAATTAAAGCTTTTGACTGCCAACTGGGTTCCCACTACTGGAAAACTGGTTTGTGCGATGAAAATAAATGTTTTTCAGTGTCTGGGTGTAAATCTGAGTATTATACATATTTATGTATATTATTCATAAAAACATTCATCAGCCACCCACCATATCTCATAAACTATAACTACCCATAAATAGCTACGCCAAATTTAGGGCTGGATTGCGATGTGTGTATTGTCGTAGTTTATTTTTTTATTTATTTATATCGTCTATTATTATCACATGATAACAGTGAGGTTGAGGTGAAGGTTTAACATACTCTCCAAGGCAAAAAGACTAGCGACATTAATTTCCTAACAAACTGCACTAACAATTTTTTGACAAAAAACATCATAATTATCAATAACCATTGTTGTCTACAGCTGGACCAAAGGCCTCTCCTGACAGCAGGGTTTACCCAACTATGCTGAGCAGCTGGGCAGAAAGGTTGGTCGCAGTAGATGGCACTAACAATTTATTGACAAAAAAACATCATAATTATCAATAACCTATTGTTGTCTACTGCTGGACCAAAGGCCTCTCCTGACAGCAGGGTTTACCCAATTATGCTGAGCAGCTGGACAGAAATGTTGGTGATCGCAGTAGATGGCACTTACAATTTATTGACAAAAAAACATCATCATTATCAATAACCTATTGTTGTCTACTGCTGGACCAAAGGCCTCTCCTGACAGCAGGGTTTACCCAACTATGCTGAGCAGCTAGGCAGAAAGGTTGGTCGCAATAGATGGCACTAACAATTTATTGACAAAAAAACATCATAATTATCAATAACCTATTGTTGTCTACTGCTGGACCAAAGGCCTCTCCTGACAGCAGGGTTTACCCAACTATGCTGAGCAGCTGGACAGAAATGTTGGTGATCGCAGTAGATGGCACTAACAATTTATTGACAAAAAAACATCATCATTATCAATAACCTATTGTTGTCTACTGCTGGACCAAAGGCCTCTCCTGACAGCAGGGTTTACCCAACTATTCTGAGAAGCTTGGCAGAACGGTTGGTGATCGCAGTAGATATTGCTAGTAGTAGCTCAGAGTACACTGCAGCCCGTACTCCGTTATATTACCTTTTCACCTTAGTCACCTCGCTTGAACGTGGTGACAATTGTACTCTGATCTGCCTTCACACATAAAAACTCATACCCTTGTTGGGTATGAGTTCGGTAAGTAAGCCGTATTCGAAAAAAAACAACCTAGTAACTACTAAACCAACAAACAACCGTGCTGAAACTAGATATACATGTGGCTTGGTCATAATTCATCAATTAACGAGATAGTACCAGCCTATCCGAAGCTCTTGCCAATGATTCTAACACCTTGTAACAATAGGCGGTCAACGCCATCTGTTGACCATTAATAACTTTGCGCCCCGATTGTTTTCGGCTTGAACGTGGAATGCCATTAATTAGAATTACTCGAATTATTACGCGTTTAACCTTTGACCGGCCTGCGGTCATTGAACGTGGGATTATTTGACTTGTCTAATAAAATTCGTATGTCTCATTTTTATGACAAGAAATGTGGGTGTATTATTATGATATTTCGTCACGTTGTCAGCGTCAGAGTTTATTATTAATGTTCCACTACTGAGTCCGATAGCCACGTGAAGTGTCCGTGCTCTTAATTTATTTCTTTTTTGGGAGGAGACCTTATGATACGTGGATTATCATCATTAAGAGGGTCTCCTCTCAGAATGAAAAAGGTTGGCCGGTTGGCCGACACCGGTTCGGTAGAGTCTCACACCCCTTAAAACAGTATGGAAAACTCTAAACTCTTGGGCATGCTATGCTACGTGTCATATTTTTGTCTGGTGGGAAGCTTCGTCCGTGGGTATCCATCCTACTCACCATCCTACAGACCCATCCTACTCACCACCTTCTTTATATCCTTTTTTTTTAATTGGGTGTTAAAATCTACTTATATATATTATGTTTGTTATATATTTATATATTATGTATGTATTTGTATCTTACATTTTGGTATTTATGTATATCTATCAACGCTCTTGGCACTATCCCGTTCTCTTGCTGTAAGTCCTATCTACAAAGGTTGCCTGTAAGAGATTGCTTGCAGCAATAAGGCCGCCTTTGCATGTCTACATTGTGTACTTAGTGTTACTCGTTAGTGTTTCTTTTCCTGTATGTTATACGTGCAATAAAGTGTTTCTTCTTATTCTACAGGCAAAAACGTGCCGCTCAGAGATTCGGATTACATTCTAACCCTCAACAAGACGGTACAGGTCAAATTGTTTAGTCTGTGACTCTGAGATGAGATTTTTCACCAAGGCTCCCCACGATCTTTTCCTTCATCATTACGAAAGTGATATTTTAAATCGCGCATAGCTCCGAAAAGTTAAAGGTGCGTACCGGATTAAACTTAATCCCCACATTAAGAAAGCTGTAGTTCTAACCTCAAGGCTATCAACTCTAGCGAACAAACATTTGCAAAAAACAAACGTGTACCCGTAGAGAGCAAACGCTCTGCTTAAAAACTTGAAGGACAGAAGCCATTGAAGGTACAGTTTAATTAATGAAAATGTTAAACTGCCCAAATTGCGGTCAACGCCATCTGACGGTCATTAATTACTTTGAAATCCGATTGTGTTCCGTTTGAATGTGGAACGCAATTAATTCCAATTACCCACTCAACTTTTAAACAATATGAGGTTTTCGTAATACGAAAATACCTATTTTAATGAATCAACGGAACGATATGGGTCATATCATTCATTCATTAAATTTATAGCTACGCATTAAATAATTATTGGATAAAAGCAGGCGTTACTTTGCGGAATTCCATGATGTACAATGAACATAAAGCTCAATTTGTTATAGTCAGCGAAAAGCAGGAGAATCTGTACGGCACGATTTATAGTTTCTTAAATTATAAATCGTGCCGTACCTACAGATTAAATTCTTAAATCATATTAATTTCTTAAATCTCTATACTCTACACCAAACAGATCTTCTGTAATTAAATATTAACAATTGTTTATTGTTAAGTCAACATCTCCTGAAGATGCTCCGGTGTTGGAGCGAAACGTACGTGGAGAGTACATTGTCGAAGATCTGTTCGGTCAACACCAGAGTGGTATAAAGATAAATTACGCTGTAAAGATACTCCTGCTTTTCAGTGAGTATAGCAAATAAGCTTAATGTTCGTTGGTACACATTAAATGTCCTAGCACCAAAAGTTAATGGTAGTAAAAAACGCTATAAGAGTTAATATAGGCTAGGTGATCAAGCCTGTGTCATTTCGAGCGTAGATATAATTTACGAGTAATTACCTACAGCTCGTCATATCATTTACATCTAAATAAGGCGGCTGTTGATGGGCGCAAAGTTTTTTTTTATTCCTCTACAAGTTAGCCCTTGACTAGATGGCAGTCAAGGGCTAACTTGTAGAGGAATAAAAAACCTGGTGGTAGGTGATGATGCAGTCTAAAACGGTAGCGGACTAACCTGTTAGGTAGTACGGTAGTCATACCTCTAATCGGTTTCCAAGCGACATCGCAACGGAACACTAAATCGCTTAGCAACACGTCTTCGTTGATAGGGTGGTAACTAAGCACGGCCAAAGCCTGACCAGACCAGACCAGACCAGAGAAAATTCTGAAATTATGATTTCAAAATTTTGAAATTCTGAAATTATGATTTCAAGATTTGCAAGTTTCCTAGCTATGTTTTCCGTCACCGTTAAAGCAAGTGATATAAAATTGCTCAAAGTGCGCGTGGCCGCGAAAAATTTAGAGGTGCGTGAATGCTCTGATCGTAGGTGCTAAGCCTCAGCACCTCTAAATTATATATGTATTACAAAATATATTTACATATTTACAACGTGTAAATGAAAACCGAAATATTACTAAACAGGCTTTACGGTCTCTGAGACTTAACTGTGAAACCGAAACGCTAACAGTTTTTGAGTAAACCACTGCCATAGTTTTTACTGGAAGAAATCAGATACAGCCCTAACATCACATTCTAAATACAAAACAAGTGCCTTTATTAGGTGCGCGTCGCGTACCGTAAGTACTGTGCGCGTGTCGGTTTCTTATCTTCAATAGGGTTGTGAAAAGTTAAAATGTTTTGAATTAGTTTGCATGGAAAAATAAATATGCTTCTTTTGATTTAATATTTTTACAGGGTGATAACTTATGGAAAATCCTTATGAACACTTTAACAGTATTTTGTAATTTGGTTACACGTTGTATATATGTCTTCCTACTGATCAGCATTGTTATCATATTTGGTTAACAGCATTAATTAACTAAGTTAACACCGAACCACTTTACCGAGCACCTAACTAATTTGCATAGTTTACTTTAACATAAGCAGGCAAAGTTATCTACCAGGATAACATCTCTTCAAGGGTCTTACTAAGCCCAAATCTACTCTACTATTATTATATTATCTTAAAACTGCATACATAACTCACTGTGATACCGTTTTGACTTGGTACAGAAATTGGCGTAACTGGAACCTGGTCTTACAAACATTTTGTACATTCCTATATATTTGCAATTACTAACCTCATTAATTATGAAGGCAGGTACTTACTAATTTTTGGTAAAATGGTCGCTGGTACCTATAACAGTGAAACCTGATACAGGCACCAGCAACCAAATCTTAATATTTGTTTTTTTATAGATCTTAATCTAGAACTGTGCGTATAAACTATATTTAACCTAAATAAAGTTTATTATTATCCCTACTAATATTATAAATGTCAATGTAAGTTTGTTTGTTACGCTTTAACGCAAAAACTACTTAACCGATCCCCATGAAATCTCCATTTTTATCCCAACATTAAGCTCTGTTCCTTTGGGAGAGGAGATTAAATTGTTTGATGATTTTACACCATAACTCCGAAAAATTATAACCGATTTAAATAATTATTTTTGTACTATAGAGGTTATAATATGTGTTTAATTTTGCCCAAACTTTGTGTAGAGATGAATGTGGTTGGAGATAGAGGGCAGAACTCTTCAGCGGACAGCAGCAAACTCCTCATTTAAGGCTTAGCGATACTGAATACTTTAATTTTTTTAGAACTACAACCAAATTGAATGCCATTAAACAACAAAATCAAACGCAGACGAAGTCGCGGGCACCAGCTAGTTATTACATAAATCAACGCTTCAGGGAAGGGCCTGAAATCCTCAAGTTCATAGGTTCAAAGAGTTTAGTTGGAGGGGAAAATATGGTATTACAAATTAACTAAAGCTATAATTATTTAAATTTATTTTAACTTAACGAATTGTTTACCATCTTCATTAATAGGGGTTAATTAGAGGGGTATGGCAGTTATATTTAACCCAGGGATATGGGTTCACGTAAAATCGGTACACGTACAAGTTCAGTACAACCAAGTACGGATACAGGCCCAGGAAAAGAAGATCACTTATCGGTTTCCAACCCTAAAATCGCTTGGCGGGACGTATTTGATGGTAGGGGGTAACTATCCACGGCTGAAACCTCCCAACACGCAAAGTCTTCTTAATAAACTAGACTAATATACGTGAAACTAACGATAAACTTTGAAACTGAACACATTTTAATATTTTTTTCACCATTAGAACGCTATTTTATCTTGAAATAACATAGATTGTACTTAATTTAAGTTATAATCTTATTCAGCCTGAAATAATAGGCTTCATAATTTTTCATAGAAGTAAAAACATTCGAGATTTGTTTTATCTGCGTGCGTGCTGTGTCCTAATGGTTAGTAATAAAATACTATGTTCTAAAAAAATACCATTCTGTAGGTCTCTTTCATTTAAATAACGCATTTCATGTAAAAATTAAGTGTTATTTTCAATTTATGTCAATTAATTTTCAAGTTATTTTTAGGCTTAAAATATTAATCTTACCAAAAAACTCGGTTTCAGTAAGTCACATTATGTAAATTCAAATCAAAAATGCTTTATTCATGTAGACCTTATTACAGGCACTTATGAAGCGTTCATACATTTAACATGTTACACTAATGTTAGTGATGGTGATAACTGCAATCGTTAACTTAAAAATAAAGCTAGGAGGGTTCCAAACGCGCCCTGGTCTAAGAAGAGCTCACAACAAAATTAGCCAGGTACACTAACCTAGCCCTTTACAGCATGTCACTTGGTTGCATATTTAAGGAGATAACGAACAATAAAATATAAACGGACGAACATGATGGGTCTTTATGAGAAAGGAAGACAAAAGCCGCGTGGCCAGTTACGATCTTTAGATAACGCGTGTAAAACCGCGGGGAACTGTATGTAATATGTTTGTAGCTTATAAAAGATAATAAATATCTACTTACACGTCCGGGTACACGATGTGTAGGTAGATATATATTACCTTAGCAATATCTTCATAGGAGCCTCACCATTCTCTTTGAGAACACGTAGAGAAAGCGTAGAGGGTCTACGGCTACGTACCGTATTTCTCTCATTAGATAGGCCCTTCGCGTATAGCATATAAGAAATCCCCTATCTTTAATCAAACCACATATTTCATCGGCTTATGATCAACACGCACTATAAGTTATTTATTGCAGTATATTGTTCTCTTGAATTCAAACCTCGTCCTTACTCGTTAGTTACTAAAGGCCCCAGAGTAAAAGTTATAGCAAATAACAAATCTATATGCCTAATAAACTTAACACAAATAAATAAAATTGTGGGTTAGGTCTGTGAAGTATATGCACTTCGTTATTTAAAATCGAAATTACTATCTTTCATTAAACCACATATTTCGTGAGTATAAGATCAACACGTACTAAAACCGTTTTACAAAACACCGTTTTTACATCCTACCATGGTAATGTAGCATCATTGCTCCGGTATGGATTTATTCTATTGATGCCAAAAAGGCATTTATAGCTCACAGGAAATGTATACGAGCCATAGAAGAAGGCGCCTTCGTCCACTTTCGTGCATGTATATCTTTGAAATCAGCACATTTGTCAAACGATATGACCATCTATTTATCAAAGCAGGTAACCTTAACCCGAGGAATAATAGACACGTTAGCAGACTAATACTTACACATAAACCCAACACTGCATTCTCTTAACCTCAAAAGTGGTTATGCCATGTGCGTAAGAATATATAAAAAATTGCCTCCAGGTTTGCGTGATCTCTGGCTGTGTTTGTTGAATAAGTGTTATTATTCAGTAAATGAAATGTTGGCTATGAATAAATAAATAAAAAATATTAAATAAAGCATTAATTTAAAATAAAAATAAAATAAATTTTAAAGATGTCATTTATTATAATAATTGACATCAATATTTAAATTATATAATTTTTGTTTTAGTTTAAATATGACTTATGATTTAATACGATTTTATTTTTAATTTTTAATTTGTAACTATTTATAAGTTCACTGCTTAAATAATATTGCACGCCTGAAATGGCAAACTGTAAGCCCCAAACTTTTGGCTCATAAGACCATTATATGTACAGTTTATGCAATAAATGAAATGAATTATGAATTATGAAAAGTTATTTCACCATCAACATCATCATCTTCCACATTCTTCACGATGTTTTCCTTTACCGTTTAAAGCAAGTGATATTTAAATTTCTTATATAAAATTACGCACATAACCCAAAAAGTCAGTGGTGTGTGTCGGGGCTCGAACGCGGTCTCAACGAAAGGAAAAAGGTGCTTTACCCATTAGGCTATCACCGCTTATATCTGTCCTTAGAGCTTGTTGTGTGTATATATAATTTGGACTGTATTGATGTTTATGCATTGAAATTAAACTTATTGCTGGTTTACTAGGATTTATTTTGTTACAAAGTTTAGTAAATGCACTGAGACCGCCAATGCGTGAATGATCGTGTGGGCCACGTAACTCGAGCTCGCGGGTCGCCCCCCGCGGAGCCCGCGACCCGCGGACCGGTTTCGATGCATACTAGTGGGCATCGAACATACTGCCCGGGGAACGTTGAAGACATTCAACTTTATGAAGAGATTGGAAGGGGGCAGATGTTATTGAAGGCCCTCTGAATGATGCCCTTCCTGGTCTTGATGTCGGCAACCCGGTTGACACCATCCTTGCCTGGATGCAGCTTGACGACTCTGCCCAGCTGCCACAGAAGTGGTGGTTGGTTCTTCTCCTTCACGAGAACCATAGAGCCGAGCTGGAGAGAACTTGAAGAAGACCGCCACTTGGAGCGTTGCTGGAGGAGAGAAATGTATTCAGTTGAGAATCTTGTCCAAAAATGCTGTTTTAGTTTCTCGATCCTCTCGTAGCGGTCCAAGCGATTGATATTAGCGTCGCTGACCGGAGGACGGGGAACTGTCAACAGTGAACGCCCTATAAGGAAGTGAGCGGGTGTAAGGCATGTAAGATCTGAAGGATCCGAGGACAGAGGAGTGAGAGGTCTAGAATTAAGGATAGCCTCTATTTGAATCAAACAAGTTGACATCTCTTCGTAGGTTAAGTTTGTGAGTGTTAGAATACGTCTAAGGTGATGTTTCACAGACTTAACCGCCGCTTCCCAAAGACCACCAAAATGAGGTGTGTAAGGGGGAATGGTTTTAAATTCAATACCCCTATTACTTAATTCATTTTTAATGTTTTCTGAGCATTGACTAAAAAATGATGGAAGATCGTTACTAGCTCCTATGAATGTCGTCGAATTATCTGACGTCACCGAAATTGGCTTTCCGTGTCGACTAATAAATCTCAGGAACGCTGCAAGGAATGCCTCCTTTGTAAGATCCGTGACCAGCTCCAGGTGCAATGCTTTTACTGCAAAACAAACAAAAATGCAAATATAAGCTTTTGTTAATTTAGCACCCCTGCCCTTACGGTTGGCTATCAACACTGGCCCAGCATAATCAACACCAGTGTGTAAAAAAGGAAATTCTAATTTAGTTCTATCTTTGGGTAAGTCACCCATAACGGGTTGAAACGGCTTAGCTTTGAACCTAAAGCAACGTACACAACCATGCACGACACGTCTGGCAAGGTTCCTCCCCCCCAGTGGCCAATATTTTTGTCTCACATGAGACAAAAGTAACTGAGGTCCGGCATGCATAAGTCTTATGTGTTCTTTTTGAAAAATGATTTGTGTCAAATTATGTTTGCTGCATAGTAGGATTGGGTGTTTTACGTCAAATGTATAACAAGAATTTTTAAGACGACCACCAACTCTTATTAATTTATTTGAGTCCATAAAGGGTGATAATGAGTTTAACCTACTATTTTTAGGGAGAGGCCTGTTTGCTTTTAATAATATGTATTCATCAGCAAACATTATTTGTTGAACGAATTGTAATAAGTAATTTTCAGAATTTTGTAACTCTGTTGTAGATAAAGATTTAATATGTTTATTTTTAGGATTTCTACAATTGTAAATAAATCTTTGTATATATGCAAATGATCTTATTAAGTATGTATAATTTGATTTGCTATTTATGAAATTATGTAGTATGTTTGTTGGTAAGTTTGTGCTATCATTTTGTGTAGTAGTATGTAAGATGATTTCTGAATGTGTATCTGAGTGTGTGTTTGGTATGATCGGAAATTCTATATTCTTAGACTTTAGAAAATCTGGACCAGACCACCATAAAGTACGAGAATTAATGCTGTCAGCTATGACCCCTCGAGAAACTAGATCTGCAGGGTTCTCTTTAGATGGAACGTAGCACCATCTGTGACCGGCAGTGCTGTCTTGTATCTCACCCACTCGAGTCCGAACAAACATTTTTAATTGATTCGATTGAATTTTAAGCCATGCCAACACGATAGTAGAATCGGTCCAAAAGTAGGAATTATTTATTTTAATTGATAACGATGATATCACTTTTGCATGGAGCCTGGTGGCAAGGAGCGAACCACAAAGCTCTAACCTAGGGATTGTGGTAGGCTTTAAAGGTGCCACTTTATTTTTAGAAGTTAAAAGACGAACTTGTACTTTGCTATTAGTGTCAACCACTCTTACATAGACACACGCGCCGTAAGCGCGCTCTGAAGCATCTGAAAAGGTGTGCAATTCTAATAACAACATGTTATTAGTACAAACCCACCGTGGAATGCGAAGTGACTTGAGAGAAGTAAGGGAAGATGTAAAATTTAAAAAAGACTTTTGCGTTTCTTTTGAAACTTCTTCATCCCAACTGTATTTTTTAACCCATAGTTTTTGCATTAAAATTTTTGCTTGCACAATACAAGGTCCTAAAAGTCCAAGGGGATCAAAAATTTTACTTATAAGAGATAATATTTTACGTTTTGTCATTTTTTTTGAGTTGGAATCTAGGTTAATAATTGTAAATAATAAATTATCTGTATTGCAATCCCAATGGAGACCAAGTGTTTTACTGGGTGAATTGTCTAGATTTAAAGTTTTATCTATTTTAATATGTTCAAGTAAATTTTCACTAGGTAAAGAATTTAATATTTCAGTATTATTTGACTGCCATTTACGTAACCTAAATTGCGCTGACTGTAAGGTGTTGGTAACATTTTTACATAGTTGAATTACTGACTGTATGGAATCCCCACCGCTAAGAAAATCGTCTACATAGAAATCCCGAGTAATAGCGGTTTTTGCGTCAGGATCAAAACATTGTTCTGCCAACGAAACTAGGCATTTGGTGGCTAGGTACGGTGCAGATGCTGTACCGTAAGTAACCGTGTTAAGCGTAAATGTTCTTATTTTCTCACTAGGATTAAATCTAAATAAGATTTGCTGTAGTGAGCGTTGAGAGGGTTCTACAAGAATAGCTCTGTACATTTTTTCGATGTCTCCCGACACTACGTATTTATGCTGTCGGAAGCGCAACAAAATAGAAATTAAATCGTCTTGGACGACTGGACCAACCATCTGAATGGAATTAAAGGTTTTACCGTTATTTGACGAAGGGCTTGAACCATTGAAGACCACCCTTAATTTCGTGGTAGTAGAAGACTCACGAACTATGCCATGGTGAAATAAGTAGTATGAACGGTTTTGAGGTTTGTTACTAGGTTCTAAAGTTTTTGATGTGTCACTCATATGACCTAAGTTTTCGTATTCAGTCATAAAGTCTAAATACCGCTTTTTTAAGATAGGGTTGCGTTGAAACCTACGCTCAAGCGCTAAGAAGCGGTTTTTTGCACTTTGAAAAGAATCGCCGAGTACATCTGGGGACTCCTTTAAAGGTATAGTTACGATAAATCGACCGTCATTATCGCGCCAAGTGTTCTCTGCGAAGCTCTTCTCACAGGCTTGCTCTTCTAATGATAAGCTATATTTAGGATTAATTGATTCTAATTCCCAAAATCGTGTTAATAAGGCCTCATTATTTTGAGAAAATAAGCACGTAGTAGGAGAAGTATTTGTATTTCTGTATTTATTAAAAGTGCCTGAAACAAGCCAACCGAGTTTTGTTTGTTGCAACTTAGGACGTTGCTTACCTAAATCTATCAAGTTGGAACATATAACGTCCCAAAACACATCTGCACCCATCAAGATGTCTATGGGTGACGAAATGTGGAAAGAAGGATCGGCTAGTTGTATATTAGGCGGAAGTTTTATGCACTGTATATCTATATTACAAGAAGGCAAAGAATTTGTAATTTGAGGTAAAACGTAACATTCTATATTGAGTTTATAATCACCACACGATGACTCAATGGATAAGTTACAAGACTCTGCACTATGGGAAACTTGATTATTGATACCTGTCACAGTGGAGCTTACGTTACGCCGTTCCAAACCCAGCCTCTCACAGAGCTGCCGTGTGACATAGTGCGCAGTGGCACCATTGTCGAGAAGAGCGCGGGCAGGGTGTAGGTTTCCGTCCGCGCCAACCACGTTAACCAAAGCTGTGGAAAGCAATATATAGGGCTTGTTAATGGTATTAATATTGGAAGATAGTGCCACTGTGCTGTGCTGTTCTGTGTCTTTGTGTAAGAGTGTGTTGTGCTTGTTAACACAATATTTACAGTGTGTAAGTTTACAAAAATTGGCTTTGTGACCAGGTCTAAGACAATTTTTGCATACTGTAAAGTTTTGCATCTTGAGAATACGTGTATCTACGTCTAAATTCCTAAAATCGGGACAGCTAAATAAAAAATGATTTTGCTTACACATGGGACATGCAATTATTTTATCATCGATATTTTTTGTTTTATTGCTGTAAAATGTGTTTTTCGATTTTGTTTCTATATTTTGTGTATTTTGATTTCTTTCCGTACTTTGTGTGTTTAAGTAAGTTTGTGTTAATGATTGTCGTTGTTTTATATCTTGATGTATAGTTTCTAGTAAATCTGCCCTATTTGTTAAAAAGTCAACAAATTGTTTTAATGTAGGCGAAGTTGAAATTGTGTTGCGATGCTCTTCCCATTCGCGAAAGGTGATAGAATCTAACTTTTTAGTCATTAGGTGTATAATGAGTGTGTCCCAATGATCAGTTGGTTGACCTAGGGTATTTAAAGCACAAAGATTGCGTCTAATTGTGTCTATCAATTTCCTTAAGAAATGACATGACTCCTTTTGTATAGGAGTGAAATCCAATATGGCATTGATATGATTATTAATCAAAAGTCTTTCATTGTCATATCTATTTGATAGCAATTGCCATGCAATTTTATAATTTTTTGATGTAAATTCTAAATTTTGTATCATAATTAGGGCACTGCCTTTTAATGCTGCTTTTAAATAATGGAATTTGTTAATATCGCCTATAGTGTTATTATCATGAATAAGAGAAATAAACGTGTCTCTGAAAGTGAGCCAGTGCTGAAAGTCTCCGTCAAATATGGGCAAACTTATTTTTGGTAGCCTGACGAAGTCATGAAGGGCACCCCTGTTTGCTCGCTCGCTCCCTTCGCTCGACTCGGACATGGATAATGTTCGCCGTTGCTGACGACTACACTTAGCAAGAAGAGTGCGCGCCGATGCAACTAGCGAGTAATATCTAGTGTCGAATTCTTCTCGTTCGAGTAGCAACTGCTCAGGATCGTCAGACAACAACTCCATCTCCGTCTGAAGTTTATCATACTCAACTTGTACGCTATCTAGTTTATTTAGACGACATTCCAGCTCGTTAAATTGAGTTTCATTTATTCTCTCACATGTATTTAAGCTATTTAAAAAATTTTGAAAAATTGTTAACTTTCCTTTAATGATCCCTCTAAGTTTGATCAGGTCTTTGCTCCGTGCATCAGACATTTTGAAAGGAAAGGATATATAAATTCAGTATAACAAAGAAATAAGTAGGTAAGTCGCGTAAAATAACGCGCAAATCAAGCGGTAGGCACGGTGCGGTGCGTTGTAGGTATAAGAGACCGACCGGCCGGCAAGCGATAACAAATGCGAAAAGGTCTCAATGTCAAATCAAATAGTGGCAAGAAAGACGGAAAGAAAAAGAAAGGATATGGAACGGACTCACTGAAGATCGTGCCCTTGTCCTTTTGTCATTCCGCGATGCCTCCTTCTCGCTAAGTCTTCTTAGGTCTAAGGCTTGATGAATTCACGATGCGGCCACCACGAGTTTTCCACGAGGTGTGATTATTTATCCTTTTGAGGATCGAAGGACCAAAATGTTGTGTGTATATATAATTTGGACTGTATTGATGTTTATGCATTGAAATTAAACTTATTGCTGGTTTACTAGGATTTATTTTGTTACAAAGTTTAGTAAATGCACTGAGACCGCCAATGCGTGAATGATCGTGTGGGCCACGTAACTCGAGCTCGCGGGTCGCCCCCCGCGGAGCCCGCGACCCGCGGACCGGTTTCGATGCATACTAGTGGGCATCGAACAGAGCTTACTATGAGGAAATATCATTAAAAGTGTGTCAGCACTAAACTAAATCGCTAAGCAAGTCTTCTCCGTAACGACTATACCCTCCTTTATAATGAGCCGGCGTCATTAGGAAGCCTCTCATTATATCAAAGATGGCCTCTCAAGCTTTACCTACCTACTCTTTTAATCGTGTGAATCTTACAAAAAATCTTACTTTTATGGTTACTTTGTATAAGAAATTAGTGAAATACTGTAAGCACGAAACTGAATTTATTTTAAAAGTTAGCTTTTGATGATGCCGTTTGAGATTTTTACAGGCTCATCTGTTAGCAGTGGCGTGCACTTCATACATGCACAGAAGCACTGCCTACCCTAAAATTGATATAAACTTGTATAGGAGGAGGATTGCCGTTTTATGCAATTTTCCTGATGTTTGCATACCCTGGTAAGAAACCCAATGACGCCACTGTCTGTTAGTATACAACGAGTAACCGAATTACGAAATACTGTTCAAGACATTCAAAACATTCTAAGTGCTTACTTTTGACAATTCTATTGAAGACAAAAGACCGACACGCCCATTGTACCTACGCTACGCAACACGTGCCTAATAAGGAAGCAATAATCACTGCAATAATCACTTGACAACTCTCGCGCCCGTGTTCAATATATATATATATAATGAGCCATAACAACATAAATATACTAACTTAGATACATAGAAATGTACATTACATAAATAAATATTTGCACCGGGCGGTGGATTACAAGTGACCAGCCGAGGTCACGACTGGCTAAGAAAGTGGCGGACTATCCTAGCCGAGTCAAGCAACACCAGTTTCTGCATCTTGGCTGCCAGTGAGCTGCCACCCTAGTCGCCTTAGATGGTGTGCTAGGCTAATTAAACCACGCAGATATTACTATAGGGATGGACTCCACGTGCCACATGCAGTCTACCAATGCGCACTGGGCCAGCGTGGTGGACTATGGCCTTAACCCCTTCTCACTGTGGGAGATCCGTGCTCTGTAGTGGGCCGGTAATCAAAAAAATAGGTTAGGTAATAGGTTGATGGGAAGGCGGGTATTAATTTTATTACATACCTGTGATAGCCCAAAGCTCTCTAAGACATTCTTCTCTTGACCGTTGAATCGCTGACCGCTTTTGCACCTCAGGCCCCGACTCCAAATATTCAAACAGCAAAGCACCAAGAAGTACGTATATAACCACTAGTACAACTAAACCTATTTGCGAACACGCTACTCTCACACACAATGAAACTACTCTTCGAAACACATTCGGCCTATCGCGTCCGTCCAATGACAACTCCGAAGACATCGTTCGTAATTCAAAAATTTAAATTCAAAAGAACTCCCATCGCTCACGCTACGTTAACTTTGCTTTGCTACATTTGTTTTCTTTTTATTGCAACAGATTGTATCTACGATATTACGATCGGCTGCCACGGAAAGTTTAGTAGTATTTTAATATTATGTAGGTATTTATTTTACTAATGTTCACTCTACTTTTTAATGGATGCTACAAATACATTTTCTTTTGTTGTTTGTTTTTTCATCTGAAACAATAGAGAAACATTTTTAAACAAATCGATAACTTGGAAGAATTTGTGACAGTACCAACTTTCAATCAATGACTGTATCATACTATTTCAAAATAAGGTTTATGTACCTTGTTTATTCATAAAAAAGTAATACCTATGTGCCAGATTAACTTTTTTTTATACATATTATGCCCGGAAGGAATGAAGGATCTTTTTAACTTTTTGTGATGAAATTTTCGAAGTGTTAGTTGACAGTTGCCGTGTGGCAAAGATAAGAATACAGTTGTCACCACCCCTCTATTCTAAAAATAAGGGAATAGGTATAACGGAGTACGGGCAGCATTGTGTTCTGTGCCACTATTACCATCTACTGCGATCTCTAGCCTGCCTGTCCCTTATGGACAGGCATTTAGTCCATCAGTGGACTTTTACAGGCTATGGATAGATTGTGATATTATTAAGAGAGGAAAATAAAGTATTAAATGAAAAAGTAAGACGTAGAAGACATACATCCTGAATGTCTTGTTTCTTACGTGCAAAACGTATGTTAATTCTACGCCATGCTTTTTAAGATAGTTACTTAATACATTTTTTTAAAGATAGTTAGGTACCTAAGTAACTACTTAAATATTTATAAATATTTTGCGGTTTTTAAATCATGTTCTGACGTGCCACATGTGCCTAAGTATTTATTTTAGTAAAAAAAAATTGCGAATACTAAAACTAAAAAAATTAGTGGATACTAAAATGTTATTGAAACAGGAAAATCCTACTTTAGCTATAAATACCTTACCTAAAACTAATGAATAGGTCCTAGGCTTCATTACGTAGAAATTTAAATTACACTTTACTTCACTTTTATGAGTTATATTTAGACAATAAGTTACAGTAGGTAGGTAAGTAACATTTTTAGTAATTTATTCCCGTAAAATTAAATAACAATAAATTAATCATCACTTTTTTATCTTCATAAATTTAAACCTATTTGGTAAAAGTAAAAATTATTAGTCATGAATCACTAGAACTCAAATAGAAAATTTCGACTCTTGTTTAAGTAGTTCGTAAAGTTAACGAAAGCATTGGCCCGAACCGAAACATACAGCCACAAGGACCCGCTTGGTTGTACTGAAGCATTTATATCAAACGTTTCCCAGAGTTTCTTCAAAAGACTTTATGCGTTGCGCAAACCTGCGGGAAAAGCATTTCCACGTGGTTTGTTCCGTTTACTTTTGAGGCTAGCGACATCTATTGGGTGGATTGTAAACCTTTTTTATGAACTCAGGTTCTACTACTACTAGTGCCATCTTAGTTCTTAACATTGTACTAACTAGATACAATCATAGACAAATTGAATGTATAGGTCTACATATCCCAGTATATATTTCTAATTCAGTATAAAATAAATTATATAAGAGATAGATAAATTATTCGTTTGTTATGGGTACGCAGCGTTGTGTTTTTATGATGTATCATTATAGTCTTTGATAAAAGTTTGTTTTACATCACCATCAAATGTCATTTTTTTGATTACATCACTATCAATCAAATGTCATTCGATACAAATTTCGTGGCTCCGCGCCGACAATTTTTTGATTATTGACACGCTTTCATCCTTTTTCAGGCTGTTTATCAACAAATTAAGTTAATTTTATCATAAGTAATTTATAAAAGCCTTGCCAAAAGTTAAAAACTGTCCAAAAATCAGCAAAAATGAGTACAATATTGGAAAAAATCGCCGCCATAGAGTCCGAGGTGTGTATGAGGTTATAAATTTTCACCCAAGTATATGACTAAAAACTGTAATAAACTAATTTTAAAAACTTATAATTATATCAAAAATATCATTTATGATTAATTTGGCTAAGCTTTATGAATATTTTCCAGATGGCTCGGACACAAAAAAATAAAGCCACGGCTCTTCATTTAGGTCTTTTGAAGGCTCGTTTGGCTAAACTAAGACGTGAATTGATAACCCCCAAAGGTGGTGGCGGTGCCACTGGTGAAGGTAAGGTTATAAATCAATGTTTATGTGCATGATAAAATATTCTAGATGATCTAAAAAGCTTTATCATCATAAACCTGACAGCCTCCTAGAGGGTACTGGTCTCCTTCAATAATGATGAAGGTTTTCGCCGTGGTTTACCATGCTGGTCAAGTGTGGAATGGTATACTTTACGCACATTTGAGAACATTATTAAGAACTCTCAGGCATGCAGGTTTCCTCACAAAGTAGACAAGATATGGGTTTCAATCATTATTTTTAGGCATAAGATCCTTACGAAAAAAATCACTTTACTGTCGAGATAATCTTATATATTTAAACCTTGTCTTTAATTTTAACAAAGACAAGGTTTAAACCTTTTTTTAGAAAGATGAGGTTTCACACCACAACAAGATTATCTTATGTATTTAAACCTGGAATAAAAAATTATATAATGGATGTACAGAAAACATTAAAAGGCTTTGCAAATAATGCTTTTCAGTCTTGAGTATTGTAAAGAAACTAGCATATGGCTCGTTGAATCCCAAGAAAACTTACAAATCTCATAGAAAGAAAGCCTACTATAAGTTTATAATAAAATAGTACAGATAGTAGGTGTTTTAAAAATTATACTTAATGAAGTTCTTATGTGTTAATTCCAGGTTTCGATGTTGCTAAAACTGGTGATGCCCGGATTGGTTTTGTGGGATTCCCATCCGTAGGCAAATCAACCCTTTTGTCCAATTTGGCTGGTGTCTACTCTGAGGTAGCAGCTTATGAGTTCACAACATTGACAACTGTTCCTGGCTGTATTAAGTATAAAGGAGCTAAAATACAGGTGTGCATAGTTATATTATTTTGATCCAAGATTAATCCAAGATGACCTGGTTTTTCTATGAAAATTTAGCTTAATTTTTGCGTAATTCATAATTTCTTTGATCTTTATACCATTATAAACAATACATATATGTATATACCATTGGGAGAGTCACTACAAATAGACATACTTGAGGTTTCAAAAGTGCTACTTGAAACTCATTTAAAACAGTTATAATATAACTTCTTTTTTTTATATACAGTCAAACCTGGATAAGCGAGAGTTCAAGGAAGCACAATCTCATTCTCGCTTATAGAGGTTTTTCACTAACCCGAGTTTCTCGCTAATGCAGGTACATGGGTAGCGTTTCTCTCTTATAGAGGTACGCAGCAATAACAAGACATATTCATGCACTATGTAATTTTATTTTATTTAGAATTTATTTATATTTAAAAAAATCAGTGAATTTCGTTTGGGTTTCTGTTTTTGTATTTTGAATGTTTTTCTCTAACTCATAAATTTTGTCGAATATTGCTTACTCGACTGTCGCTTATAGAGGTATAGATAAGTAGCAGTCTCACTTACGGAGGTCCGTGAGGGAAAAACGACTCTCTCTTACAAAGGTTTCTGTTTCTCGCTAATAGAGGTTTTGGGAGCTTAAAAAGACGGGTCCTGGCTATTACTCTCACTTATAGAGTTTTCTCACTTATCCAGTTCTCACATACCCAGGTTTGACTGTATAAAACAAGCAAGTATATTAGTTTTATAAAATTCAGATCCATTGTTACTCTTTAACTACACAGATTTACAAGTCTGCACTAAAATGGCACTGGTATTTCACAACGCGAGGTGATGTGTTTTAAAATATTATCTTAGCTATCCATGAAAGTAAAGCATGGAAAGATGACCGCACATTTGCAGCACACAGTGGCCTGCGCCTAACAGCTCCAGAACTGTACTCTGTAATCCTCTTAATCTCTTAATCTAACCCTAGTCTTCCTTAGAATAGGAAAGAGAAATATAGACCTAAGATCCAATCCTAAGATCAATGGCTATAAATATAACCACTCATGTTTTTAATTATTATATTACAGCTGCTTGACTTGCCGGGTATTATTGAAGGTGCTAAAGACGGTAAAGGTCGAGGTCGACAAGTGATAGCAGTGGCCAGAACATGCAGTCTCATATTCATAGTCCTGGATGTGTTGAAGCCACTCCAACACAAGAAGCTTCTAGAACATGAGCTGGAAGGCTTTGGGTTGCGGTTAAACAAACAACCACCTAACATACACTTTAGGAAGAAAGACAAGGGAGGAATCAATTTGAATAACACGGTACATATACAATATGACCTCTTCTGCCCTTATGCATTTATATCTCTGTAACTACTTTTTCTTTAGTGAATATTCATTCATACATACTAGCGAAAAAAGCAGTAACAGATCCAGTGCACTATACTTACTGTTTATTTTCATAGTGAGCACTGCAGACTATGTAATGGAAAGTTGTGTTTTAGATCCCTGGCAGAGACAAGCTTGGGAACTTATCATTCCTGATATATATCTGATCTAGTCCGGTGAGAGACTGGACCAGAGGACTTAGTGTTACCAATGCTAACTAATATTATGTGTTAGGTACTGGGAAGCGGTAATAGCCCACTTCGACTATAACTTTGGGGGGCAGAGTGTTAATCCCAGCTCCACCTCCAAGTTATGTGCGTTTTAAGCAATTCAAATAGTACTTGCCTCAATGGAGAAGAAAAACATCCTGAGGAAACCTGCAAGCCTGTGTGAGAGTTCACCATAATGTACTCAAAGGTGTGTTGAGTCCACCAATCCACAGTTGAGCCCACAAGGTGGACTAGGGCCCCCCCTCTCATTGTGATAGGAGAGCCCTTTAGTGAGCCAGTAATGGGTTGATATGATGAAGATGAGTTTAAATTTATAGATTTGTGTAAAAAATTTGCAACATTGATATTAATGATTGAAATATAGAGATTTTATATTAATGATGTTTCCAGTGTCCACAAACAGAACTAGATGTGGAAACGGTAAAGACAATCCTCTCTGAGTACAAGATCCACAACGCAGACATAACCCTTCGGTATGATGCCACAAGCGACGATCTTATCGACGTGATTGAAGGCAACAGGATATACGTGCCTTGCATCTATTTGCTCAATAAAATTGGTAACTTCAGTTTTTATATCTTGCTGATTTTTAATAATAATAACACAGTTCTTTTTTTTTCAATAGTGTGGACCAAATGTTTAAATTAATTTTTCCTGCTGTGGTTCTAACCCAAAAATGTGACAGATTAGAGAGAACAAAGTTATTTTACTGTAGCAGTATTATTTCTGCTTTATTATTATTTTTTTGTATATTTTAAATTTATGGCGAAACAGTTTGCTTAGGTTCGCCTCTCTATAGGGGATATTTTTTAGACGAAATGTCAGGAGTCATCACAACAATCACTATACATGCTTTTCACATACCGGTAGCTCAATTGTATCACTTAAATGCAATACCTGCTAGAGATATCTGTACCCAACTGTATAATGTATATAACTATAAAGTACATTGATTAACCGACTCTGCACCCAACATCCAAAGGAACCAATGTCCTTCATTCTAAAGATTAATACAGTAATTTAACGACTGAGAAAGCCTAGAAGATATCAAAAAACGGTCATGTCTCTCTGTTTGCACTACCACCTCCTTAACATCATCAAGAACAATATAATATAACTATTGCAGATTTAATGTAACTTGTATGTATGTTGTTTTGAACAATAAACAATTATTATTGTATTTAACTAATAATGTAACCCATTTTTCCTTTCCAGATCAAATAAGCATAGAAGAACTTGACGTTATATACAAAATCCCTCACTGTGTACCAATCTCCGCCCATCACAAATGGAACTTTGACGATTTACTCGAAAAGATGTGGGAATATTTAAAACTTATTAGAATATACACCAAGCCCAAAGGACAACTGCCAGATTACAACGCTCCAGTTGTATTGCATGCAGATAGGACAAGTGTCGAGGACTTTTGTAATAAACTTCATAGATCGATTGTTAAAGAGTTTAAATAGTGAGTATTGCTCTTCCTCATATCAAATTCTATAACTCTTTATGTTTAAAGTTATACTTCTTTTGAGAGTAAATTTTTACAATGCTCGCGCGGACAAAATAAATTGAAATAAGGCGATTATTTAATTTTATATAACATAATCATTTTATATATATATATTTCTTGTGTGCGTGTGTACGTCACTGAACTCCTCCTAAACGTTTGGACCGATTTGAATGTTTTCTTTGGTATGTGTTTGGGTGGCATCCTGGATGGTTTAGATTCACAAATCAGCCCGACAGATGGCGCTGGGGTCCGCTAGTATTAGTATATATTTATTATTTCCTATTATCTACTTACGTATTGTCGCAGTTAATTTATTTATTTTAATTCTGAGGGGAGGTTTGTGCCACATAGTGGACCAGTTACAGAATGACAAAAATGATGGTGATTAAGTAAAGCTTTCATATTAACTTTGATTTTTTTCCAGCGCCCTAGTATGGGGATCGTCCGTGAAGCATCAGCCCCAAAAAGTCGGTATCGACCACATACTAGCCGACGAAGACGTTGTCCAAATCGTGAAGAAAGTCTAACCTACGCTCACAGATGAATTATATTTTCGGGGATTGTTAAACGCAAAAAAGTTAATACAGTACGCGTCATTAAAGTTGAAAATGTCGGTCTGCCAAAACATGGTTTGCGTTGCGTTGGCGGCAATGTCTGTCTTACCATAAGAGATATTATATGCAGCTATGCAGTATGCAAGCGGTATTTTTGAATTCACCCCCCTGCTCCGGAGAATACGTTACGCCGTCCACCCCTGTTTTCATTAACATCTCCATCCCTATTCCTACTAATATGATAAATGTCAATGTAAGTTTGTTTGTTACGCTTTCACGCAAAAACCACTTAACCGATCCTCATGAAACTTTGTACACATATTCTTGGAAGTGTTAGAAGTAATATAGGATACTTTTTATCCCGACATTAAGTTCGGTTCCTTTGGGAGAGGGGATGAAAGTGTTTGACGATATTACACCATATAACTCCGACAAATTATAACCGATTTTAATAATTATTTTTGTATTATAGAGGTTATAATATGTGTTTAATTTTGCCCAAACTTTGTGTAGATCTGATGAATGTGGTTGGAGATTGAGGACAGAACTCCTCAGCGGTCAACAGCAAACCCATCATTTAAACATGAGCGATACTGAATACTTTAAATTTTTTTAGAACTACAACTAAATTGAATGCCACATCAAAAAGCAAAATCAAACGCAGACGAAGTCGCTGGCAACAGCTAGTATAATAATAATACTTAATGCCAACCAAAGCCCGGTTAAAGTCCTGGTAGATAACATCGGCATCGTATATATCCGTAGTACCTATAAAATATGTGCGTTTACCTTTAGGTGCGTTTCGATTACTGTCAGGTTTCAACTCTCATGACGCCTATTGTATTAGGCTACGTCCGCACTATCAATAAATTAATTGTTTGTTAATGCTACATTCTTGTAGTAAATGTTTTTATTTTTTTATTTAAGTATATATTTGTGCGACCCAGAATCAAATGTGCATATTATACAACAAACTAAAAATATCTTGCTTCGCGAGAATCTGACTAATATATTTTCATACTTAAAACCGTATCGTCGCGTCGGTCGCGTAGTGTGGATGTTGCCTTATATAAAAGTGTTATACATAATAATAGTTAAAATAATTTATAAGGGCACATACGCATCGTGCGGTTACCCAGATCCAGCTCCAAAAAGCCATCTTGTTTAAACAAATCGCAATCTAAAGGCACCGGACGTATAAAAACCATGCCGCTAGCAAGTGGCGCATGCGCAAGTAGACTAGCAATTTGCAGATATCCGCATGCGAATAGGCATGCTGTTGAAATTTATGTTAGCTTCTCTCTATCCGGAATTCTGTCCGCAATGTGAGTAACCGCACAGTGAATATGTACACTTAAGGCCTTAGGAATAAATGTGGAACAACGTGGAAATGGTTATTTAGTGAATGAATGAATCAGTGAAAACAACTTTTATTGTAGACCACAAAGAAACAGAAAAGAATAAGTAGAGACACATAGAGATCATTGGTACATAGAGATAACAGAAAAGAATAAGTAGAGTAGTAAAAATTTTGGTATATAGAGATCTCTCTCAGCACGGCTAGCATGGGAAGTAGACAATTATCTCCCCGGGGAAAATATAAAAATGTATCATCTCAAACAGCTTTATCAACTCTCAGAGCACTGGCGCACGAGTGGAAATAATATATGTGTAATTAAAGTTAGTGTGGTTAATCAACATTTCTTAAATATAGTTCAACGGGTACATACCACAATAATAGTTGCATGGATCGTGGTCACGACGGGACTCCCGTTGAACTATATTTAAGAAATATATGTGTAATAATAAAGGGGGGTAAACTTCTCCTATTCCATGTTCCCATGCTTTAGAAGGTGGACACGTTAATTATATCCCTTTGGGGATATAATTTATGTCTCCTGTCTGTGATACCATGTAATTAAAAAAAAAGCTACACAAAATGTCAATGTTTTAGCATACTCTGACATTTAAAAGGTGCTCTCACTTGAAATGTGACATAAGACTGAGTAACTTTTCCGTTAAATTATACCACGTTTATTTGGAAGGCCCTTGCAGTTTAAATACTAACAATATCTGAGATTTGTGCATGACACCTAATATTTTGTCCATATGTGAAAATAAACTGAATAATAGTGAACGAAGACTTTTGAAATGCTTGTAAACAATAAATATAAATGTGCATTTTGGTAACTGTAAGAACAATAATGAAATAAAAAATATTTATAATAGAATCATTGTATAATTTATGATTCAACCATTGGGAATGAATTTAAATGAACTGTAAAAAAGTCCATAACAGTTTACTTAACTCAATGTTACAGCTGTTTATTACTTCTAAAACTGTGTAATACTACTTTATTTTAATAAATTAATGAAGTAACGAATAGTTTATTCCTTATTTCAGATAATTTATCAGGGCATAAGCTACTAAACCAGTTCTTGTATCTGAGTAAACCAAATTTGTGTCAAAAAACAAAAAAAAAACCATGACAATGGCTGCAAGACAGCAGTGGAGCAGGAGTTCTTTGCAGACTTGTTTGCAGCATTAGCAACCTTTTTTTGTTCGCCTCAATACGAGTGGCTTAGGAGAAAAATATAAAGAAACAGACAAAACAGTAATAAAGACTCGACAGAGTTGAGTTGAGTTTTCAAATGGAATCAGGCAGACGCGAAATCGCAAGATTTTACCCATCGAAAAAATTAAAAACTCTTATGATATGGTTGAGTTAACATACTAATATTATAAAGCAGAAATATTTTCTTGGTTTGTTTGTTCGTTTGGGCTCCATTAGTATTGCAGTATTAATCCTTATTCAAATAAATAGTTTTGTCTGCAAGGGTATATATAACAGTAAAATAGTTTATAATTAACTCCGTTTTGAAGATATAGCGAGCTGAAAAAAATTAAGTTCTACTCCTAAGTAAAGCAATTGTTACTATAAAGGTATACTAATTGAATTTAATAAAATATTTTTAAATACTATAACTGATTTTTTTTACAAGAATAACAACATGAATATTATTAGTAGTAGGTACTACACCGAAATTGAATTCCACTCTCAAATAAACTGTTTCTACAGGATTCTTTAAAAACAAAAACAAACGCGGATGATCGCGGGCACCCGCTAGTGATTGTAATAAAACTGCGTTCAAAACTTACTACAGATACTTTATAACTATAAATGATAACTTGATAACTTTCGAAAGATGGCGCTGTAAACAACAATTTCAGACTTAAAGTATCGAAGTTCTAAGAACTACCGCTAGATGGCGCTAAAAGAACGTCTTTTAGAAACTACGGCTTGCACTCCATCATGATGTCAACTCAATGAGAGCACAGAGTCCTAGAATCGAGTCTCAGGTCAGATCAATTTTTGGGGGACGTAATTTTGAAGCACAGCTCCACATAATAGGAAAATAATCATAAATGTTGATGTTGGAAAAGAGCAACTGCTGAGTTTTTTGCCGGCAGAATCTTCTCGGTAGAATCTGCTTAATGATCCTGCGATAGAATCACTACTTTTAGCATTCTAGAGGGAAAATTAGTAAAAGAAAAGATCATTCGACATAACTTCAAGTATACACATACTGACCTCCGACCACATACCTACTGACCACCGATCTCGGCACGATAACCGTCTGGTACCTACTCCCATTTTGCAAAACCAAGATCTGCGGTAACTCTTGCACTTATAAGGCTGTTGTGCTTTGGAATAATTTGCCTGCTGACATCCGTAAAAGTCAATCCCTTCCCATATTTAAATGTCGTCTCAAAGACTACTATCTGTCTTTGAGTGAAGTAATTTGAACAAATATCTTAATTAATGTGTATTATTTGTATTTTTCTTTTTCAATCTTTAATTATATATGTATTTATATATTATATTTATTATATATGTATGTCTATTTATTTTAGAATATATATGTATATATAATTGCACTATCCCGCTTTCTTGCAGCTTTTCCTTCTGCCAGAGGTTGCCTGTAAGAGATTGCTTGCAGCAATAAGGCCGCCTTTGCATGCCTACAATTCTTGTTCTGTTGCTTATTCTATATTTTATGTATATTTTGATGTTTGTGTGCAATAAAGTATTTCTTCTTCTTCTTCTTCGTTTAATTATACTCGGTAACCAAAGAAATAGGTACACAAAACAAATAATTTGCGAACTATTCGCTAGATGGCGGCGCAACGTCACTATTCGACGGTAGACGACAAAATGACTCCCAACGATGATTAATTTTCTGGTCAACACTTGCCGATAACCACCTACGGGTTTGAACGGCGTCATCGTCAGTGGGGCGAGCGCGAAAGCTCCGCATGAGAAGAGCCCCAGGGCCCGACGACATCGGAGTGAGTGGGAGACGTCGACCCGAGGGTGCCTCCTGCGAGGACTCTGACCTCGGCTCGGTTCGACGATAATCACAGACTCCCAACAAGAGTATCAGCGGCCTTTTATGGGCAAATGCACCTGATTGCTATTGCTAGTATGCCTTGTTGCTAGGATGGAACTGATTCCTAAGACTACCAATATAGGTAATAACGACGGTTCACGAGGACTTGGGTCCGAATGCCAGGTCAAGCCAAAAATGGTTAGGTATTGTTTCTTCTGATATTCCATGTAACCGTGTTTTAGCAATTGGGCACGTTAATTATTTCCCCTGCCACCAGGGCTAGCACAGGCAGGAGACTAAAATTATATCCCCCGATTATATCCCCGTACAGGGGATATAATATAATCCCCTGACAGGGGATATAATTGACGTGTCCACCAATGCATGCATGCATGTGTGTTTTTTTCAAACGTTCTGTCGAAAAACCGATTCGATTTTGTAGTAGAATAAAAATTCTACTACAAGTTAGCCAGTTAGTTGACTGTAAAAACGAATGAACCGATTTTGATTTTTTTTTTGTTTGTAAGGTGAGTTAGTCGAGATTGTTCTTAGCTATGTTTGTTGAAAATCAGTCCAAGATGGCCGTCACCGCCTCATTACATATTTTGGATTTTATACCATAATGTATTTTTTACTACTGGCCGACTGACGCGACCCTGCTTTCTGAGTCCAAGGCTGCCGGCTCGATTCTCTCAACTGGAAAATGTTTTTGTTATAAACATGATTATTTTTCAGTCTGGATGTTTATTCTGTAGGTTTTAGTTTATTTATTCTGTATATTATAAGTATTTATGTGTTTTTTCATAAAAATATTCATCAGCTATTTTAGTACCCATAACACAAGCTACGCTTACTTTGGGGCTAGATGGCAATGTGTGTATTGGCGTACCGCGTATTATATAGTAAAGTATACAAACCTTCCAATATGGGTACGAGTTTAAAGGTTGGAAAATAAGATGCACTAGATTAAAGAAGAAAGAGTTATGACTGGCACCTAAGGCCTGACAAATACTTTTTTATCTAGCTTTCAGTACATTATGTAACGCGGGTTAGTAAAATTTTTATTTAAACATTATTCAGTTGTATTTCTTTTTCTAAGTATATTATCATTTTTTTTATTCCACTACAAGTTAGCCAGTTAGTTGACAGCAATCTCACCGATGACGCAGTCTAAGATGCTAACGGGCTTACCTGTTAGGGGATGGCATAACTGCCCTATTCAACCCATACCCCTAATCGGTTTCTACGCGACAACGTAACGGAACGCTAAATCGCTTAGCGGTACATCTTTGTTCGTAGGGTGTTAACTAGCCACGGCAGAAGCCTCCCACCATACCAGACCAGAAAAAATTCAGAAATTTTGAATTCACAAATTTCCCCTGTTAGGGTTCGAACCCGGGACCTCCCACTTGAACTCACAGCGCTCACCGCTGCGCCAAGAAGGTTGTCATTTACATTTTCAGAATTAAAAGTACAACAAAAAAACCATGAACTCTCTCAGTCAGTTTTGTAAACAAAATGTAAAGTCATAATGATTTTCGCATGCACCTTATTTCATCGGTTTCCACTGCACAATAATGAATTGGTTTCCATCTGTTTAAATAGCAATTTTAATTTAAATTCGATCCTGAATCCCTAACTAACAGTTACGCCCGCTTGTTATTTATGCAACTGCTATTTTCAAGTTGAAATCATATGCCTAATTGATAGACAGTCCCGACACTGCCATTCAAACTAATCGCTTTGCACACTATGTTTAATGCAATATGATATTACAAACTTGCACCTTGCACTAATCTATTTGTCCGCTTTTTTACGCAATTCGACGTTCTAGGATCTTTTGTTGGTATAAGCCCAATCCTGATGTAGGTATAAGCCCAATTTCCACAGAGTCATAGCTGAGATAAACTGTTCCGCCTGCGTCGGCGTTGTGTGTAACTTTTTTTATAGAAAAAGTAACTAAGTGGCATGCAAGAAACACGTCCTGCGTCATGCACTGTGTCCATCAACTTCAGGCGTAGGTGCTAAGCCTCATTTGCCTGTAAATACGCCGGAAACCACGCCCTCCAGACCCAACACAGCATTGCAACTATGCTGATTTGTGGCAGAATTAAGTTTGGCTATAGTAGGTACTTCTCCGGATTAGCTCTGCCACAAATCTCTATAACTTCTCCATCGAGTTAATCCATGCGCATTGTAGTGGTTACCATACTTGACTACAGACATTACAAGGGTTCGAGTCCCGGGGCGGACCAAATATTGCTCTGAAGTTATTGGGGTTTTTCCGGTAGCTCAGTAAGTACTTGTACCGGCATTCAGAGTTGGGAAATTGGCGTCTTCTATTGGTCCCATATTGTAACTAACAATTATGATAATGACCGTTAAAGCCCACCAACCCGCATGGGAGAATCGTGGTGGGTAAACCTCCCTTCTATAGAAGTGACCACTTCCTTAGACACCCACCAGTGAGACGTTATTGGCTGATGAATTTTTTTTTAGATGAACAAAGTTTGATAAATTTAGTAATTACTTTATAGATACCACTAGTAGCGAAGCCGTGACCGGCTTCGCACGGATATAAAATAAAGCCGGGGTAAATTTGTAATGAAAAGTTCGAATTTCTTGGCTTTTCTATAATATAATATGCTTATATATAAGTTTTAAGTACATATGAAACTTCCTCTTCAATTTTTCTATCTTAGTATTGCTAAAAACTGCTTGAAAATTTGTTGCGTAGTTTAAAAGTTCTCAGCGTAAAACCAGAGCGACTTGGTTTTATAATAATAAAAAAGAATAAGGATGTGAAATTATAAATTACTCTGCGATGGGACTTAAATCCTGAACTCAAAACTAAAGTCACTCTGCCTCAAAGAGGTCTCCTCAAAATTCCTTATTGACGATATCTAGACATTCTTTGCGGTTCCGAAAAGAGTATGTCAACAAACTTTCTAAGACCAAAACTTCGGCAGAAATTCTTTATTGCACACAATTAAAATATCTTATTATCGTCTTAGTGCTTAGTCCTCCAGACAAAACAAATAATTGTAGAAACGGGATAGTGCAATATGTGAAAAGGAATTAGTCATAACATAAACTATATAATATGTATGTACATAACATACCTACGAAATAATTGTAGGTATAATTAGTAAATGCAAATATTTATTATAAAATATAGGTTATATATATATTAATTATATCTACTGTATCGTACAGTAACGATTTCTTTTATCCAAAATGAAACATCTATAGTTGAGTTTAATTCGACTGGTTCGACGCAGGAGAGGTCGTTAAAAGTTATAGTTTTAATAGCACGATACAAAAGCCAGACCGCGAAAAAGAAAAAAAACGCGCGTTGGGCCACAGATAAAATACATAGAGCATAGACTATACGGGACCCTGAGCACAGATAACACAAGTGTGTTGCGGACCGCGGGACGTAGGTGCGGGTGCCGCCAAAAAACTCGTTACACGAAACACAATTACCCGCGGACACAGCCGACTGTGGAGTTGCTTCATGCTTAAAATAGTGAATGGCGTCGAACTAAGACATCATTGGGTCGAAAAGTAAAAAAAACAGCCAGTCACAAATAAAATATACATATAACAAAGACTATACGGGACATTGAGTACAGATAATACAAGTGTGTTTAGGACCGCGGCACGTAGGTGCGGTTGCCGCCAAAATACTTTACACAAAACAGTGTACCCGCAGTTAAAGCCTGCTATTGAGCTGCTTCGTAACACAAGTGTGTTGCGTCTTCTCTAGATAAGTACACAGACATATTGTGGGTGTGTATACTCCAGTGTGGGAAAGTCGGGACCTTGTGCTCTATCACCCAGCGCATCATTTATGTGACTCGTTTGCGCAATACGGTATAAACATTTTCCACCTGGGCGTATGTTAACAAAGCCTTTAACAATTATAATTTTAAAGGATTACTTAGACGATAAAAAAGCTTGGGTGTGAATTGTTCTAACTTCATAGCTTAATATTAATGTACTGTGAGATGGTGATAACAAAAAAAAAAATACCTGGCTAATTTTTCTGTAGGCTCTTCTTAGATCAAGGCGCGTTTGGAACCCTCTTAGCTTTAGGTTTTAAGTTAGCGAACGAAGTTATCACCATCCCCTTACAATTATGTAAACATATTGACGGCCATTGACGGCATTTGACGGCCGAATGGCGCAGTTTGCAGCGACCCTGCTTTCTGAGCCCAAGGCCGTGGGTTCGATTCCCACTACTGGAAAATGTTTGTGTGAAGAGCATGAATGTTTTTCAGTTTCGGGTGTTTATATGTATATTCTAAGTATTTATGTATGCAATTCATAAAAATATTCATCAGGCATCTTCGTACCCATAACACAAGCTACGCTTACTTTGGGGCTAGATGGCGATGTGTGTATTATCGTAGTATATATATTTATTTAGTACCTATATTTAAATATGTATGAACGCTTCATAAGTGCGTGTGATAGGCTTACATGAATAAAGAAATTTTGAATATTAATTCGAATTTGACAAGGTCTAATAATAGGTATTGTGCGAGCTCCAACATCTAAGAAGCAGACTACAACAAACTAACACGTTGTTTGCATGTTTTACTCAAATCAAATCAAATCCTTTTATTTGCATAAAACATTGTAGGTATACATGTTTAGTCATAATATATGACATGCAAATCTTAATTTAAACAAATTCATTTATGTAATAATTAATAAAACATCAAAATAAATAAAATATGCGAACACTCACAAAACATACGAAAATCTGGGATTAATAAAATTGTATGAACCGAATCGACTCTACAGTTTTCTATGTCCCCGGCAGTTAATTACTCCTATAACGACAGTTAGAGTATAATGAGATTTTTGCAATTCAACAGTAGCACATTACAGGGCGCTGTTTGTCAACCCCCCAGCCTCACCCCCCTACTGACCGCCCAGGGAGAAGTTATTAGGCAGCTTTGTTAATGAATTCCATAACTGGATGCTTATTTAAAGTAAGTTTTTACCTAAGTATTAAGTATATACTTATGTTAAACTTACTTATGATAACTGCCTCGATGATCATTTAATAAGCAAGTTTGACTATGGATCACGTTAAACGTTATTTTTTTTTAAAGTTTGTCATGTCTCCTAAGTTGAGTTGAAGTGGAAGCGGTGATAGCGCATTGGGCAGGTGCTTGACTTAACTTTCGGGGGGCCGAGTTCGAATCCCAGCATGCACCTCTAACATTTCAAAGTTACGTGCGTTTTTTTTAAGTAATTAAAATATCACTTGCTTTAACGGTGAAGGGAAACCTGCATGCCTGAGAGTTCTCCATTAAGTTCTCAAGGGTGTGGGAAGTCGACCAATCCGCACTGAGCCAGCCTGGTGGACTACGGCCGTAACATTCTCATTGTGGGAGGAGACCGTGCTCTGCAGTGCGCCGGTGATGGGTTGATATGATGGTGATGAATCGGCAAATGACATTGGAAGAACAAACTAGCCATGTTCCGAACGCCGAGAGCTATGATCCTGGCAGGGCAGGCTGGCCTGCCTTTAGGGCTCACATGAAGCTTAAGACGGTCAATCTGAGCCATGTCTGACTGCTCTAACACTACCCGGGTAACTCCAACGAACGGTCCATAAATTTATTGAACAACGACTTTACATTTAGTTCCCGATAATCGACAAATGGCATTGGAAGAACAAACTAGCCATGTTCTGAACGCCGGGAGCTATGATCTAGGCTGCGCAGGCTGGCTGATAGGCCTGCGGTGCTCATTAAAATATGTAAATGCCGCGCTGAGACATTACGCAGATAGGTGCTTCTGACTTATTGACTGGACGGTGCTATGCAACGTACTCAGAGCAAAAGTTTTGAAGCGAAAAAAAGTGTGTGTCAGCTCCGACGCACGACTGGAGTTTACTCCTTAAGTACGATAGAAACATACACAAAAAGAGTTTATTTAGCTGAATAAAGCTTAATACCATATGAAAGGGTAAATTAAAAATCCTGTGCAATTTATTCACATACGGCGGAAGTGTAACTACTTAAAATAGCCTACGGGAGATTGAGGTGGATGTAGAGTATCTATTAGCATAAATGTAATGTTTATTATTTAGTTTCCATGGTAACAAGAGTACGAAAAAAAATGTATAATGTTCTCTATCTCACTCTTTGTTTCATTACCTAGATAATATTCGGTTTCCTTGGTAACTTAAATAGGAAAAATAAGTTAATTAAACGAAAGGGACGTTGCATGCGCAAGCTCTTAAGGAGCTCTTAAGGAGACTCTTAAGGAGTAAACTCCAAAAGATGTTTTGAAGTTAGCCTTCTTTAGCGGCGTTAGGGAAAAATCATGGGATTCACTTAAACTATGTAACGAAATGCGCGTGCACATGTTACACGATTTTAACAGGATGAAGGTAGTTGCGAAAGCGAGTCAGAGGGGAATGCATCGTCCGCCTGCTCACTTTATACGATGCGCGCGCCGTCGCTGCCGATACCGTCACAAAAAACCGACACCGTTAAGTTAGCTATAGCGACATATTAGTTTTTCAAAAAAAGAATTCACAGTGTATTCACACTTTCAATTGTCAAAGACTGGGGGCTACTTGCACAAGTACACACACAAGGCTGTGGGGTTCAATTCCTTCAACTAGAAAATTGTGTTTCCTGTGTCTGGGTGTTTATCTGTTTATCATAAGTATGCATGTATATTAATTATATAATATTCATAAAAATATTCGTCAGTCATCTTATTACCTACAACACAAGATAGGCTTATTTTGGGGCTAGATGGCGATGTGTGTATTGTCGTATATTTGTTTAGTTCCTTTTTTTTTTCTTTAATATGATTTCAAGACTATCCTTAGTAAAATACTTAATAAACATTTCCCTACTTGCATCTTCATTTCCCATCAGGTGTGATTTAGTCCAGCTTTATAAAAAAAAAAGTGGGAGTTCGAAGTTTGCAAACGAAGGGATCCAACTTATTTTTTTTATTAATTGTTTTATCGGCATGTATGGTTTTTTAAATTCATTTATTTATATAACGTACTTGTTTTATTTTATGTGTAACATAATATCAGTCAGACCTGCTCAGTTTCTTGCCGGCTTCTTCTCGGTAGAATCTGCCTTCCGAACCGGTGGTAGAGTCACTAGAAACAGACAGACTTGACGTTTCAAAAGTGCTTATAGGCATACTTGAAATAAATGAATTTTGAATTTAGAAAACGTTTAAAATAAAATAGGTGGTATAGCATAACCCTGTCCTACAGTTGTGAACGCATTCACTCGATGCCGGTGCACCTACCGCGCGCAACTATTTAGTATCATTACAAATGTGGCTCGCCGTGTCCGCCACTGTGTGCGACCTACCGTTCCTTATTAATAAGTAGTATTGGCGGCTCAGCTTATGTGGAAAGAGCTTTTGTTATATAAAAAAAATAGGCGCCCACGGCTGGGTATAGGTTTGGTTAGATTCCCAGCGACTCTTGTCATCTGCCTAAAGTTGTTTTTTTAATAACAGATAGTATTTTTTTCGTTCCACAATCACAACTAGTTGTCCCTTTAGTACAATAACAACTAGTTGTAACTAATGATGCAATTTAAGACGTTAGTGAGTTACCTAGTGAGGGGTATGGTTACAGTTATATTAAACATGGGTTTAATTTAACCGAAACGATACTCTTTACTGCTCTGACTAAATTATCTATCTATATCTTTATATTTAATCTATCTATCTATATGTATCTATTTATCTATAGCACTAATCGGTTTCTACGCGGCATCTTATTAAATCGCTAAATCAACTTTCGGCAGGGGCTCTGCTGAGGTTTCTGAGCAGTCCAAAGAAAATTAAAAAATTATTAACTCTTTAATTGCCTCTAAAAAAGTGACCACCCGACACCAACAAAAAAAACAACATATTAACGAGTCATTATTTTAAAATAGGAAAATAATTTAAAAAAAAATTATAAATAGAAACGAAGTTAGTAGTATTCTGAGGTGTCCGCGCGCATACAGTAAAGCAAAGCGTACGTAGTGGCGTGACGGCAGTACCTAGTATCATGCTAATTGCCGTGACGGAAGATCTGGCTATTATACTACTAAGGCAGCAAATATACCATCGTCATTATTATCAACCCATTACAGGGGCACATAAGGTGCCATAAGGAACACTGGTATCCTCTGGGAATGAGAAGGGCTTATGTCGCCGACTAAGAGTGGTTTGGTTTGCTTCACTCGCCTTTAAAGACATTATGGAGCAGGTATGAAAGTCTCCCCTCGATGTTTTTCTTAACCGGTAAACGATATTAAATTGCTGGCTAATATTACTCCAAATAGTTAGAGTTGGATGGATATCGGTCCATCCGAAAGGGTGGCTAAAGTGCTACCCAGTTGACTAACACCGCTTAAAAATTCATAAAATACAAACACGTTTATTGCTGAAGCCTTCTCCACACTACTGCAGCGTGTCGGTTCCCCAACTGAACTGCACTGAGGTAAGCAAGAGTGTTGTTTTGTTCTGTCCTCGTCATTACGTACGTTTCAGCTCATTACAGCGCTGCCAACAGATCATGCAGGAGAGATTCACTAAGTAGAGCGGCCACTGGAAAATAGGATAACAATATCTTAATTAGTAAAGTATAAATAAATATACTAAGATAATACACACATGGCCATCTAGCCCCAAAGTAAGCTTAGCTTGTGTTATGGGTACGAAGATAACTGATGAATATTTTTATGAATAATATACATAAATACTTATAATATACAAATAAACACCCAGACACTGATAAACATCTTCACACAAACCTTTTCCAGTTGTGGGAATCGAACCCACAGCCTTGACTCAGAAAGCAAGGTGCGCCAATCGGCCGTCTCAGTATGCCACACAATACTATGGTATATTTGAAAAAACTATTGCTGTCGCGCTGAGGCCATCTTTTCCCGTAGAGTGCGATAAGGACAGATGTAGCTCAATCTATTTCGCCGATAAAAATTTGACGAGATCAACGTTTCGTATTCCCCAGTTTTATCATCCAAACTCGGCCGATGCAATTATTTTTGGCATGAAAATTTTTAGGAATATTACTTCTAGGTTTCTCTTTTTAATGCTATTTTTTCTATATTTGTCTATTAGTCGTCAGAACATGACTTTAAAAAAGGTGTTTAATTGGTCGCATGGTTAGATGATGAGATTTTCTAGTCAGCTTTAACGAAAAAAAATGATCAAAAAGACATGATTGCTCTAGCGGCATTGTCCAGGGAGAAAGTAGGGGAATACATTTGTATGAAGAATGCCGTAAATACTTTCTTCTTTATTGCTAGATTCAATCCATTAAGCACTCAGCTCAATGCTCAAATAACAGAAGCGCTAAGATGAATAAGCTAAGATCTATAGCACAGTCTAGTAAAAGGTTCCAGCTCAGCATAGTGATATGTGACAAGTATAAAACATTTTTTGTGAACAAACATCCCTAACGAGTGTTGTGATAAAATTGTCAAGTAAGAAAAAATCGCTGTACCTCTTGTATGCGAAGGCAGGTCAGATATGATCGTTAACCATGCTTGTATACGCCATGTGTTAGTAAAATATGACTTTTTTCCGAGCGATGGAAACAGTCAGAGCAGAATACAGTTTTGCTTCTGACAGGCTTGCGCCAACCGTACCTCCGTGTTATTTTTTGGTTCCACATAGTATAAACGCTAAAGAAAAAATAATAGTGTAAAAAGATAGATAGCTAGAACTGGCATAGTTATAGTATAAGTTGGGTTAAAATATATACATACTTACCTTTACTTTTCTTAATTTTATACTGTAGTTTCCTCTATAGTCTATAAAATGGTCAAGTATGTAAATGTTGGGTTTCAGTTAAAAATCAGTAGGTACTCCATTATGCAAATTATTATAATTAAATAAATTATAAGGAACTATAATAAACAATAAATTATAAAGCTGAACTATATATAAAAATATATCTATTATACTAAATATATCTATTACGAGGTCGTGGCAAACGGGTCCAATGTCATTTGAGTTTTTCAGTTTAGTGTACCAGTAAATTTTAATTATGTTCTTTAATTTTAAACTAATAGGGTGAGAATGGGTGAGTGGTAAACAGGTGAGATCCGCTCAATATGCCTGCACTGAAAGCGCTCCTAAATTCGATTGAAAATTGACACGATAATTTAAGAAGCTAATGAGCCTCTTAGTCTCATCTGTCACTAATACAATGTTAAAACATCTTCGGATCAGACGCTTAATTTGTGCATTTCCGATCCAAAGATATTCAAATTTGAACCCTAATGACGCACGGGAAATGTTAATAAAATGTTAATGCGGCGAAAGCGGTTGTCTCAACTCCAATAAGTGACAGATTTGCTTGACAGACATGGCTTGTTTGCAGCGTATGAATAAGTCACGATTGGTTTTTTGTCTATTCTATTATTTATGAAGCATTGTCTCTCTGCGAGTTCTTTCAGATATTGACGATCGATAGAAAGTAAAATGAAAAGAATATAAATATACTTCCCGGCAATTAATTTCATGTTTTAAATATATTTATTAAATGTTAATGCAATTAAAATAATAATTGTAGGTACTTATATAGAAGCATCCTCTGTGCTCTGCGACCAACCCGTCTGCCCAACTCGGTGATTATGGGCAAATCTTTCGGCTTAGAGAGGCTTTTAGTCCAGCTGTGGGATGATTTGTTATAAAACCTATAGAACTGAAATGTAATATGTGTGTGTGTTCTTAATGCTTATATAAGACCTGTCCACTGACCAGTGCTGGTCGCCCATAAGTAGATAACACAACGATGATAATGGTGTATTTCTATAAATTCCAATAGCAATTTAGAATAGGTACACCAACAATGATCTTTAACGAGTATATACCAAAAGTATTATCCTTTCTTTTATCAAGAATATGAAATTTCTTAAAAATATATTAAAAAAATAGTTTTGATGTTTACCCATGCTTTGTACATTTTATTCAAGAATTCAAAATATATAAATTTTGTTTTGCCAAGTAGGCCTAATGATTTAAATTATAAAAATTCACTTCCTAGAAGAAAGATCCTAAGTTTATTTAGCCCTCAATGACATTGCACCCATGAATATTTAACAACTATTTAATAGCTCCGTCATAAAGGCACAGTTTATGTTAGGCATTGTCGACGGGGTATTGGCGAAAAACCCGACTAATTTACCTATCACCATCGCCCATACAAATCAATAAGTATGGCATTTGGACACTCTGTTCTCATCGGTTCATGACGGTTCCCAACGAGTCGCACCCAAGGGACAAGTGACTCGATGGAAAAAAAATCCCAACGAGTTACAGTGTGATACGATTGGGTGTAACTTGTTGGGAACTCACAAAAAATCAAATAAAACGAAAATAATATTTTACGTTATATATATTTAAGTCTAGCAGAGGTAACCAACATAAACACAGTAAATAATATTATGAGAATGGAATGAAAATCATTAAGCGTTCATAATTAGCCGGTATCAATCGTTTTCCATTCAATATGGGCGCCGAATGCGAGCGACGTTTTTTGGTTTTGAAACTTAATTATTGACAGAATGGCGAAAAATATTGTACGCCTGTTGACCGGATGGAAAGAGTGGTGAGTGTAACGGATACGATTTTTGCTTACGTTATTTATTGACGAGAGGATATTAAAGTCTAGACGGGGCCACCGGTCTTCATCTTTCAGGACGATGGCTTTTAGGTCTTGCGCAAACAGTGTCAGTGCATAGAAATTCACGGACTACTTCTTTTACAGTAATAATTGACGCAGCAAGCAAGTGGATATGACGGCAAACGAGTCTCTGGGAGCCGCTGGAAACAACCAAGGACCGTAGCTTTTGGAACTCCCTAAAAAACCCATGTCCAGCAGTGACGGTCACTCTGTACAATAACGCTATATCGTCCCAACCTGGCGCTGTCCAGAGATATACCGTGAGGGCCTTTTTTGGAAGTACCTTCTGTAGTTACTTCAAAGAAATAATAAAATATAAATCATGAAAATTAAGCCTAATTTGCTATACTCTTTGGTGTGGAGTGTAAGGATTGATGAAATTATAAATTACACAATACAGATTCTTCTGCTTTTCGTGGAGTATAGTCAATTAGGCTTCATTTTCATGATTTATCATGGATTTCCGCAAAGTAACGCCTGCTTCTATCCAATATAAAATATAACATATTTCCATAGTTTTGTGCAGTGGTATCACAATTCTTGAGGTGATTTTATTTTTCGAAATTCTATGTAAGAAAAAAATATTATGGTTTTATTATTTGGGGATAGGGATGTTTTATTTTACCTATCTTTTTAAACTAGCTAGGAAAGAACGCGGGCGCCGTGATTAATTAATACTTTGGCTTAATAAGGTTGGGCACCCCTGCACTAGGCTGTACGAGACGTGTAGCATATGAACTCGCATTGTCAAAACTAGTGGGTTTTCTCTGCCGCGGACAAAAAGTTTCATTTCAATACATAATAATCCGATGAAGCTACACAGCGCCGCATAATCCTGATCATACGCAAATGAATGATTGTTATTTTATTTTTCAATCGGGTGCGGTCTGCGCCGCCAAGAATTAATAACGTACGGCAGAGGGGCCCCAACCGCGACAATCCGCGCTCTTTTTGACTACCAGCGCGCAATTGTTGATTTTTGTTACATTTTTTTTTCCTATTCGATGCCGATAGTTTTTTGCGGTTGATGACCACTGGGTCCTTTTATGTAGTGGATGTTTTAATAGGCATCGGCAGACGGGCGTGTCTATGTGTGCCTTTAATTTTTAGCCGACCTACCAGAAAATGGATGAATTTTTTAATATGACACGACGTTAGTCGGCTTTAGCCTTTTAACGTTCCAATGCCAAAGGCCTCCTCTCTAATAGGAAAGAGGGTGTAGAATCGACCCACCACGCTACTACAATGCTGGTTGGTGGGTTTTTAAGGATTAGCTTACATTTTAGTTAAATTGAAAAGACCGGGACTCGCTGCTAATTTACTTACTCGGAGCAGGTTTTGATTTTGCTTTTACGGAAAACCCTAATACAAATGTTGTGCCTGACTCGGGAATTGAATCCATAGTTTAACATGCTAACTTCTAGCCAAACGAGAGAGTAAACGAGGCGTGTACCTAGGCTGCTGATAGAATGTATGTTTTACTTTTCAGATGGTGTATCGGCAATACCACTACTGTAATCAGGCAAGGTAGGACACCTTGGATGTCGATCGATATCGAATGGATATCGATTATGTCTATAATCGATATCCATTTAAACGGATAATGGTGGTCGGAGCTTACTCCCACTACCATAGTCCGTTTAAAGGTGTCATTATTAAATTAGCGGGCTTAGGTAATAAACATCAACTTTTATGACGACGTAGGTACCGTCTTACTCACAAAAATAACAATTTTGTGAGTAAGACGGTAAAATGAATTCCTCAAGTAATGTTATTCGAAATTCTAAATTCATTTATTTCAAGTAGGTCTAATATAAGCAATTTTGAAACGTCAAGTCTATCTGTTTGTAGTCTACCACCGGTTCGGAAGGCAGATTCTACCGAGAAGAAGCCGGCAAGAAACTCAGCAATTATAAATAAACATAACAGTTCATTTATTACGTAAAAACAAATTCTATCAAGGGTACTATACCGCGTAGAAACCCATTGGGGTATGGTTGTATGCAACGCGCAAAGTATTTTTTTTTAAATTTTTAGTAATGTCCTGTATTTTTTTTACAAGGGGTTGGAAAATTTTGAATGTTTTAAGTTGATCACCCATTTAGTCTCCGAACTGGTCAGTGTTACTCCACCAATGTCGTCCGCCGATTTTCGCTTTCTAAGCCAAAATAAAAATTGTATACCCAATTTGCGAAAAAAAAAGCATTTTATAGCTAATTTATTTCGAGAACCCTTCCGAGGAGATATCGAAAATACTTTAATGTATAAATATTTATAAAACTCCTCGGCCTAGCACTCAGAACAGTACAGTTCAATTTACAATATTGTCACACAAATAAAATATGGATACTCTAAGAGGTCACCGGAATAATTTATAAGAACACAATGCAATAAAATAATATCTTAATATTGTATTCCTTCATTCTTTTCTTTTATAAATTTAATGTTCATAGTAACTCTTTCTTTAAAGGATAGTAATTATCTTAAATTGCAGTAAAACTATCCTTAAGTAGAGACCACGTCTGTGCAAACTTAGGTAAAGGACCAGAATAACCGACGTATATTAACAAGACACGAATCCAAACAGCCAATAGTAGCAGCACATAGTCCTGAGAACTGAAAAACGTTGGGTCACAAGGTTCTTGTATGGAAGCCTCTTACCAGTGAACGCAGCGTTGATAGTGGAAACGCCGACGACAACATAATGGTAAGAAGATTTGATGAAGCCAAGATCACATTATAGCCTCATAACCACATAACCACACCTAAGGTTATGAAGTGATCTTAGCTTCGTCACATTTCTCCATCGGAGGCGGTCAGAAGTAGCTTTGGTTATTATGTGATCGTTTATTTTGTTGCATTTACAATCCATCTCTTACCCATAGCTACTTTTTGTAACTTGGACGTACGTCAGTGCTTCTGATATTTTATTGAATGCCCACCCTTGTGCAATTTACAAAGTTCTATGATCTCCTGCAGAGCCTACACCTGAACCGGCCGTGTTTCTGTTGAGTATACGTCTGACTGTGTTGACAGCTAGGACGGCAGAGCGACTCGGATAAATTTAGGATAGTGGAGATTATTTATAAAATACCAACAGCAGTGTAAGTAACCTCAGCGAGGACAAAAGACTCTCTACCACAGATTTATCAACGGTCAGTACATTGGTGCACAGGTGGAAATAATATCCTATTAACATACCTATCTACTTATCTGTGTTATAATAAGCGAGGGAAAAAAAAATCTATTGCCCGATGCCGTGCTTTGGTAGGTGGACATGTTTTGATCCTTGTCAGGTGATATAATCGGGTGATATAATTTGTGTCTTCTGGCTTTGCTAGCCGTGCTGATAAAGCTTAGGCAGAACTCTACTCTTATATTTGTAATCTCCAATGAATTTTAATAAACCATAGGTGTCTTAATAGTTAGAAGAAGAAGAAATACTTAATTGTACACAAATATCAAAATATACATAAAATAAAGAACAAACAAAGGAACAAGAATTGTAGGCTTGCAAAGGCGGCCTTATTGCTGCAAGCAATCTCTTACAGGCAACCTCTGGCAGAAGGAAAAGCGGAATAGTGCAATTATATATACATATATATTCGAAAATAAATAGACATACATAAACATAAATATAAAATATATAAATATATATATTCAAAAAGAAGAAAAATACACATTAATAACGATATTTGTTCAATTTACTTCACTCAAAGACAGACTTTACTAATGTCAGCAGGCAAATTATTTCAAAGCACAATAACCTTAAAAGTGGAAGAGTTACCGAAGAATTTTGAAAAATGGGAGTACCAGACGGTTATCGTGCCGAGATCGGAGGTCAGTATGTGAAGCAAAATCGGAAAGATAGCGAAAAAGGTATTTAAGGTACGAGGGAGTGACTGGATTATTTAGGATAGAGATGAGAGTAGGTGAAGTTCACGACGTAATCTGATAGGCAGCCATTTAAGTCTAACCGGGTACTCCGAAATGTGGTTAAATTTACGCAGTCCAAAAACAAACCGGAAACATAAATTTTTTAGGCGCTAGAGTTTGTTCAGCAGTTTCTTGGTAAGATGAGAAATTGCTATGTAGCGATAAGGCCACCAAATTGTACTCTCTTGCTCTGTATTTATATCTCTGTAACTACTTTTTTTCTTTGGTGTACAATAAAAGTGTATTCATTCATTCATTTATTCATGAGTCAGCGATAGTTATTATAATCTACAAGTGTTACAATGTATCGCTATAACTTGTCTCTTTATCTAGGCAGGTATTTACCACTGTCTCTTCGCGTACTTACACGGAGGAAGTTTCGCAGAACTATCCGATAACCATTAAAAATTAAATGCCATATCGTATTAATACACCTCCGAGCAACGTTCGCCCGCCGACAAAAATAAATTGAACATCAAATTCAACTCGAAAGCTACTATGCTTTATTTGTGCAGCAAGCAATAGCCGATATTTTTAAAATAATTTTCTGCGTTTCCTTTATATTATAAACCATTCCCCGTGATTTTGTTTGCGTAGGTAATACTTTTGGTGAATTTCCCATACACACGTTACTCCTTTTTAATCACAATATATCTCGACCCACTGCGTCGCCTGCCCGCTCTATTACTTTATTTGTTCGGTCAAGGTTTGCAACAGGATACTAAATTAATACTAATGTTATAAATGCAAAATATTTACTGACTATACACCATATTTAACCCTGTATGTGCATAAATATGATCATCATATTAACCCATTACCGGCCGACTACAGAGCACGGGTCTCCCCCCACAATGAGAAGGGGTTAAGTACGGCTTGGTGGACTCCACACACCTTTGAGAACATTGTGTAGAACTCTAAGGCATGCAGGTTTCCTCACGATGTTTTCCCACACCGTTAAAGCAAGTGATATTTAAATCGACGGCCGGCTGGCGCAGTGGGCAGCGACCCTGCTTTCTGAGTCCTTGGCCGTGGGTTCGATTCCCACGACTGGAAAATGTTTGTGTGATGAACATGATTGTTTTTCAGTGTCCGGGTGTATTATATTGGTTAAAATATTCAATAGCTATCTTAGTACCCATAAAACAAGCTACGCTTACTTTGGGGCTAGATGGCGATGTGTGTATTGTCGTAGTATATTTATTTATTAATTAAAAAAAAAAAAAAAAAAGAAATTACTTACAACGCACATAACTTAAGTTAGATGTGCACTCTGGAATTCAAACTTGGCCCCCGAAAGTGAGTTTCCAAAGCGGCGCGCACGCGAATTTCGCACGTTTTAGACGGTCCAAAAAGACATAATTCTTGAACCGAGGCTTCGTAGCCCTACATATAACTGCCATACTTTGAGTGATTTCATTCAAAAATTTGACTGCTAAACACACTTACGCCGCTCCTGGTCGAGACTTTCTACGAGTCCGCTGTCGGGGTGTGCTTCCTGGCCCGCTAGCTCTTTTAGTAAAATAATTACTCTCAACTGCTAAATGAAATAGGTGATGATGCAGTCTAAGACGGTAGCAGGCTAACAAGTCAAGGGCTAACTAAAAAACTAGGGCTAGGTAAATAAAAATAAAAAAAAGTTCCTAACCCCCTCTTCGAGAGACACAACTAAAGTGTTCTTATTTCGGTTTCTGTATTTTCTTCTGTGTATAAAAGTATAAATTAACGGAACAAATCCCCAAGAATTTGAATTCCGAAAGCCCCGTCGATATCACAAAGAGCACATATAATCCAGTTACCGTGTTGCACTTCTATGTAAATACGCTCGGTGTCGTATTCATTATGGCTTAGTGAGTGACAAAATGATGAACACTGGAAACGCATTCGATGCATTGACACCCGCTCAAAGAATTGATTATCGTATCCCGCTAAGTGTTTATTTTCGATGCATTTGCATATTTCGCAGACCACTTTTTTGCGGCCGGTTGCACTTTTTTTTTATTCCACTAGAAGTTTTTAAGTTTTTTAAGTAAAAAAAATTTTTAATAAAAAACTTACCGTACTTAACCCCTTCTCATTGTGGGGGGAGACCAGTGCTCTGTAGTCGGCCGGTAATGGGTTAATATGATGATCATATTTACCCACATACAGGGTTAAATATGGTGTATAGTCAGTAAAAAAATATTTTTTTTTTTTTAATTTTTAATTTTTTTTTTTTTTTTTTTTTAAGTTTTTTTTTTTTTTTAGCCCTTGTCTAAAATCTGACACTGCGAATTGGTTGACTCCACGCACCTTTGAGAACATTATGTAGAACTCTAAGGTATGCAGGTTTCTTCACGATGTTTTCCTTCACCGTTGAAGCAAATGATAATTTAATTACATAAAACGCACATGACTTAGAAAAGTTAGAGGTGCGTGCTGGGATTCGAACCCGGCTCCCCGAAAGTGAAATCAAGCTCCTACCCACTGGGCTATCACCGCTTAAATAATAACTTTTAACTGCTATATGGAATAAAGTGGTAAGTGGTAATGCAGTCTAAGATTGTAGCAGGCTAACCTGTAAGTGAGTAACTATGGCAGTTATATTAAACCTATACTTCTAATCGGTTTAACGCTAAATCGCTTAGCCTGTATTTGACTTTGTCGGTGGGTGATAACAAGCCACAACTTAAGCCTACCTACAAATTCGGATTTTTCTCAGATCTGGTCAGATCTGAGAAAAATCCGAATTTGTAAATATCCAAATGACCTCTGCCGGAAACCGAACCAAGGATCTCCAACCTAAAGTCACATCGCGCACCACTGCGCAACGGAGGTCGTCGCCATGTTAGTTCTCGTTTAAATCTTGTTTTCTCGTTCCTATCAGACTATGGGAGTGAGAGAATAGAGACTGCACCAGAATTTGCGCACGCACTTTTGCACCATATCTCCCGCGTGGTTGGAAAATCTCTCTGCAAATTGACCTCAGCCGAAATCTATCAGGAAAATTGTTGCAGATATTTATTTCTGTTGCAATACTTTTATTTCCAAGTGACTTACAAACAGACGTCATTACTTTTTGAATTTAACTCCATATCTTCGTAAAATCTCTATTTATTTTAAAAACCACTTATTTTGTTTGATTTTTTGGAAAAACCCAATTTAAATTAAACCAACTAGAAGGTATGGATACCCTTAATTGGCTTAGCATCTTCGAAGGTGGTTGATGGAACTTCACCATTTCTTTTTAATCCAACTATTTTTTTACGAGGTTATTAGATCATATATTTCAATTACTATCAGAGAGAATGAGAATGCAGGACTAAGTTCTAGTGTCATAAAAAAAAAGATTCATGTACATATTGCATGAAATACTGTTTAGGAAGTTACTCGTATGTCATGAAACTTCGGCAGCCAATGCAAATGAGTTATTTTTCAGAACGAATGTTAATTCCTTGTTATAATTACTTAATTGCAAGAAAATCATAATAAAATAACATTTCCATGATATTACAAAAGCAAAATTGAATTTACGAGATGTCACCTAAATATTTATTGAATCCTTGAATAAACTTAATACAATTATTATTACTTAAAATTACTGAATTTAGCTTGGGTTTAGGTTAACTCTATATAACTCATAGAAGTGAATGCTAACGAAGTCGCGGGTATTCGCCAGTTTCCTAATAAAATCATTAAAATATAATGAATACGAACGCGCTCAAGCTACCAGGGACGCATAACTGAGAAGTATTAAGTGCACGATTACCATACGTAATTACTAGCTTATCGGGCGCTTAATTGCGTTGAGAAATCAGCAGAATATAGGATTGTATTGTGAATTCAAATTAACTTAATAGTTTAATGTAGATAATAGTATATAGAGTTAGATTTGAAATTGCATTAGGTTTATTCTATATAGATAAGACGATAAAATACTTCATAATAACATTATATACTGTATTATATATCAAGATATAGTTCAAACGCCAAACTCCGAATGTTATTCTTGTAAAATACAACAAGATAATCGTTTTCAATTTAATACACAATTTATATAAAATTTATATAACCGCAATATGTGAAATAGAAACACTTATAATATGTTATTTTATGAATATCCTTTCAAAAACTTTTTTTTAGTTGCAGTAAAGCTTTTTGTATGAGAGCTCGTCTGGGGAAGTACTATGCTTATTTCTGCTGCCAAGTAGCATTGATGTTTTCGAGTCCTAATAGAGTAGTTAACAGTGTGATTAAAGGCACGTAAGTGTTTACACCTACGTCTTAGGTTAATGGACTCAGGGCGGCACTTTGTAGGTTAGTCTGTGGACCATCTACTTGGGCTGTTAAAACTTTACAAAAAAACTTCATGCGGTGTTTAAATTTGACGTACCAGAACTGACTAAACATGCAAATTTAAAGTTGACGAAGAAACACTTATTTGTCTGATGCCTGTCTGTAGCCTTTTAAAAATATATGCAAAACTGAATCAAGTAGGTAACTATTTTTTTTTTAAGAACAAGGAATTTTTGTTTATTGCCTTTCGAGCACAAAAAAAAAATACTAGGACTGTCCTGGATATGCAAACGTATAGATGTGGAACAATCACTTATGTGCCTTACAAAAAAAGTGTCAACAAACCCATATCAAATTCAAAAATGTTTTAGTCATGTAGATCTTATCACAGGCACTTATGAAGCGTTCATACATTTAACGTGCTAACACTAATGTTAGGTGAATGTAATGACTGCATTCGTTAACTTAAAACTAAAGCTAGGAGGTTTCCAAACGGCACCAGGTCTAACAAGAGCCCACAACAAACTTAGAAAGTCTTAGGCAGTCTAAAATTGATAACCATCCTTATAAAAGAATATTGTGCATTCCTCAATCAAATAGGTGTTTTTTAAAGAAATAAATTATCAGAACTGATAAGGTTACATCTCATTTGCACTGATACGCAAACTAACCAATGATGGACTAACCACGATATGTGTACGAACTACAGTTCCTTCAACGAGGAAAACACTGAACTCTGAGGCAGAATTCAAGTTCGAAATTTCAAGAATACGCAGCGTAATGCTGTTATAGAAAATGTATTCTCAACATCATTAAGTATGTTAATAGGTAAGTTAATATACGTGTCGAGAGATAATTCTGCAGCCTCCGTGTTGCAGATGTTAATTATTTTATAGCGATAACACCGCTACTTAACATTCCCGATAACTTTCTGCCTCGACTTTAGCCATAATCAACGATAATTCAATGTTTCAGTCAAGTGTAAGATAAACAGCATTCTACAGACGATCAAAATAAAGTTCGCTGAATAAGAAGTTCATGATAAGGATTTGTTTGTGAATAGTGGTAAAATATCCCTATCCCTACTACTATTATAAATGTCAATGTAAGTTTGTTTGTTACGCTTTCACGCAAAAACTACTTAACCGATCCTCGTGAAACTTTGTACACATATTTTTGGAAGTGTTAGAAGTAATATAAGATACTTAATACTTTTTATCCCTATATTAAGCTCGGTTCCTTTGGGAGAGGGGATGAAAGTGTTTGACGATTTTACACCATTACTCCGAGAAATGAAAACCGATTTAAATAATTATTTTTGTACTATAGAGGTTATAATATGTATTTAATTTTGCCCAAACATTGTGTAGATCTGATGAATGTGGTTTAAGATACAGGACAGAACTCCTCAGCGTACAGCAGCTTACCCCTCATTTAAGGCTTAGCGATACTGAATATATATATATATTTTTAAACTACACCTCAATTGAATGCCACATCAAAAAAAAAATCAAACGCAGACGAAGTCGCGGGCAACAGCTAGTATAGATAAAATAATGAATAAAGGAAGCATTGATAGCCTAGTGGTTAGAGCTTCGGGTTGGGTTTCTGAGTGTCCTAGTTCGATCCCCGGCAAGCACTTCTAAGTTTTCGGAGCTATGTGCATTTTTAATTAATAGAATTTATAATATTACTTGATTTAACGGTGACGGAGAACATTGTGAGGAAATCTGCATGCCTGAGAGTACTCCATAACGTTTTCAGATGTGTGAGAAGTCTACCAAACCCGCAATTAGCCATGCAGCGTGGTGGACTTCCGATTTTGTGTAGTAGATTGACCCTAATGGTTTAAACGGAGTCCAGCGGGCTTTTATTAATAACATTATGTCGATGGTCAGATCACTTGTAGTGGTTGCATGTTAAACTGCGGATCTCGGGGTCCTGAGTTTGAACCCCATTCGTTTGCTCAAAACTTTTTGGGTTTTGGCTAAAATCCATCTCCAACTCTAATCTCAATTCCAACTCTGGGTGTGTTAGGAATTGAGTTGTTACAACCCCCGTTCTTAGGAGAGTATAATAAGCCGTCGTCGGTGGGAGTCGAGTTCGAATCCCAGTACGAACCTCTAACTTTTATAGTGCCTCTAACGTTTAAGTGCGACTTATCACTTGCTTCAACAGTGAAGGAAAACACAGTAAGGAAACCTGCATGCCTGAGAGTTCTCCATAATGTTGTCAAAGGTGTGTGGAGTGCATCAATCCGTACTGGGCCAGCGTGGTTGAATACGGCCATAACCCCTTCTCATTGTGGGAACAAAACCCGTGTCCTCAAGTAGTTAAAACCCGCCATCAAGCGATGAAGCAGCATGGTGGGTCTATGCTGTAATATGCGATGCGAGCCCTGCAGTGAGTCGTTAATAGGTTAATGACTGAATTAAATTTAACGGTATTCTAGCTACCGTGACGTCAAAGATTTAAGTTTGTCGCGGCGTCTGTTGGTAATTTATTGAATTCCCGTCTGGTTGTATATGCTGTTCTAATTGTAGATGCCGTGCGCCCACTTATCATAATGTCTCGCAAATCACGACTCTGCCTGAATAAATCTGGCTTCGATAAGGCATGTATTATAAAGTAGGGCTGCGTTTAAGCTAATTAATTCACTTTGACGACCTCCCTGGCGCAACCTTGAGCATGTGAATTCTCTGGTCTGGTCTGTTGGGAGGCTTACCGATTAGGGGTATGACTACAACCAGGTGTGACTGCAGTCAAGGGCTAACTTGTAGTGGAATATACAAAAAAAGTCACTAGGCAACTCATAAAATCTAACTTGTCTATGATTTTTGTCAAAAGGTGTGGTAGTGCATGTTTGTATTGACATTGCTTATTTCTCGTATGGAAAAAGGGTTATTAAAAATAAGAAGGGATTTATATTCGTTTCATTTGTCAAGTGTCAGTTTACGTCATTCATCCAAATCATTAGGCACTCATTGAAAGTGTTTGTGTGATGAACATGGATGTTTTTCAGTGTCTGGGTGTTTATCTGTATATTATAATTATGTATGTGTATTATATTCATAAAAATATTTATCAGCTGTCTTACCCATAACACAAGTTTCGCTTACTTTGGGGCTAGATGGCGATGTGTGTATTGTCTTAGTATATTTATTTATTTATTGTTTATTTTATTAGACATCCCATTTAAGCATTTCCTAGGTAAAAACGGCCATCTTTCTAGCAAAGAGGCAACAGCGCCCGGCGTTTGGGGTACCGCAAGTGATCAATTGAAGACGTACTTTTGTGCGGAAGCTTAGGGAAATTACAATTGAATATTAAGAGGTGGGTGACGTGGCTCAAACTCGGACCGAGTGTGATGCCAAAGTGATGCCAACCCCGAAAGTGTTGCCAAAGTCCTAACTTAGATTAGGTGCCAACTGCCACAGTAGCATGCGAACGTGATCCTATGGTGTTTCGGTATGGCGTAGAAGGTAGACGGTTCCGTTGGGTTTTGTATGGGTATTCTGGCCTCATGTAAGCGAGTCCCACATACCCTTCGGGAAACAAGCTAGATAATTTCTTACCTGTGCGTCAATGCATATCTCAGCGCAAAAAAAACAAGGCTCCAAATGTCTCAAAACTACCTGAATGTCGCTTGGATCGTATTCGTTTTATTACGTCCAATTGAAA